>NC_092378.1:90885546-91019205 GCF_030028105.1 Mobula birostris
TGACTTCAGTTGCTGCATCCACCCATCTTCTCATCGACTTCAGTTTCTGCATCCACCCATCTTCTCTTTAATTTCATTTCCTGCATCTACCCATCTTCTCACCGATTTCAGTTTCTGCATCCACCCATCTTCTCATCGACACCAATTGCTGCATCTACCCATCTTCTCATTGAATTCAGTCTCTGCATCCATCTATCGTCTCCTCAACTTCAGTTTCTGTATCCACCCATCTTCTCATGGACTTCAGGCACAGCATCCACCCATCTTCTCACTGACTTCAGTTGCTGCATCCACCCATCTCCTCATCGACTTCAGTTTCTGCATGTACCCATCTTCTCATCAACTTCAGTTTCTGCATCCACCCACGTTCTCATTGATTTCAGTTTCTGCATCCAACCATCTTCTCTTTAACTTCAGTTGCTGCATTCACCCATCTTCTCATTGACTTCAGTTTCTGCATCCACCCATATTCTCATCGACATCAGTTATTGCATCCACCCATCTTCTCATCGACATCAGTTTCTGCATCCACCTGCCTTCTCATCGACTTCAGTTTCTGCATCCACCCATCTTGTAATTGACTTCAGTTGCTGCATCCACCCATCTGCTCATTCACTTCAGTCTCTGCATCCACCCATCTTCTCATTGACTTCAGATGCTGCATCCACCCATCTTCTCATTGACTTCAGTTGCTGCATCCACCAGTCTTCTCATAGACTTCAGTTTCTGCATCCACCCGTCTTCTCTTCGACATCAGTGACTGTATCGACCCATCTTCTCATTGACTTCAGTTTCTGCATCCACCCAGCTTCTCTTTAATTTCATTCCCTGCATCTACCCATCTTCTCATCGATTTCAGTTTCTGCATCCACCCATCTTCTCATCGACACCAGTTGCTGCATGCACCCATCTTCTCATTGACTTAAGTCTCTGCATGCACCCATCTTCTCCACAACTTCAGTTACTGCATCCACCCATCTTCTCATTGACTTCAATTTCTGCATGCACCCATCTTCTCATCGACTTCAGTTTCTGCATCCACACATATTCTCTTTAACTTCAGTTGCTGCATACACCCATCTTCTCATTGACTTCAGTTTCTGCATCCACCCATATTCTCATTGACTTCAGTTTCTGCATCCACCTACCTTCTCATCGACTTCAGTTTCTGCATCCACCCATCTTCTCTTTATCTTCAGTTGCTGCATACCACCCATCTTCTCATTGACTTCAGTTTCTGCATCCACGCATATTCTCATCGACATCAGTTTCTGCATCCACCCATCTTCTCATCGACTTCAGTTTCTGCATCCACCTACCTTCTCATCGACTTCAGTTTCTACATCCACCCATCTTCTCATCGACTTCAGTGTCTGCATCCACCCATCTTCTCATTGACTTCAGTTGCTGCATCCACCCATCTTCTCATTGACTTCAGTTGCTGCATCCACCAATCTTCTCATCGACTTCAGTTTCTGCAACCACCCATCTTCTCATTGACTTCAGTGACTGTATCCACTCATCTTCTCATTGACTTCAGTTTCTGCATCCACCCACCTTCTCTTTAATTTCATTCCCTGCATCTTCCCATCTTCTCATCGATTTAAATTTCTGCATCCACCCGCCTTCTCATCGACTTCAGTTTCTACGTCCACCCAACCTCTCATTGACTTCAGTTCCTGCATCCACCCATCTTCTCATCGACTTCAGTTTCTACATCCACCAATCTTCTCATCGACTGCAGTGACAGTATCCACCCATCTTCTCATTGTCTTCAGTTTCTGCATCCACCCATCTTCTCATGGACTTCAGGCACAGCATTCACCCATCTTCTCATTGACTTCAGTTGCTGCATCCACCTATCTTCTCATCGACTTCAGTTTCTGCATGTACCCATCTTCTCATCGACTTCAGTTTCTGCATCCACCCACGTTCTCATTGACTTCAGTTTCTGCATCCACCCCTCTTCTTTTTAAGTTCAGTTGCAGCATACACCTATCTTCTCATTGACTTCAGTTTCTGCATCCACCCATATTCTCATCGACATCAGTTTCTGCATCCACCCATCTTCTCATCGACTTCAATTTCTGCATTCACCTACCTTCTCATCGACTTCAGTTTATGCATCCACCCATCTTCTCATCGACTTCAGTGTCTGGATCCACCCATCTTCTCATTCACTTCAGTTGCTGCATCCACCCATCTTCTCATTGACTTGAGTTGCTGCACCCACGAATCTTCTCATCGACTTCAGTTTCTGCATCCACCCCTCTTCTCTTTAACTTCAGTTGCTGCATACACCCATCTTCTCATTGACTTCAGTTTCTACAACCCACCCATATTCTCATCGACATCAGTTTCTGCATCCACCCATCTTCTCATCGACGTCAGTTTCTGCATCCACCCATCTTCTCATCGACTTCAGTGACTGTATCCACCCATCTTCTCATTGACTACAGTTTCTGCATCCACCCATCTTCTCTTTTATTTCATTTCCTGCATCTACCCATCTTCTCTTCGATTTAAATTTCTGCATCCACCCATCTTCTCATTGACTTCATTTGCTGCATCCACCCATGTTCTCATCGACTTCAGTTTCTGCTTCCATCCATCTTCTCATCGACTTCAGTTTCTGCATCCACCCAACCTCTCATTGACTTCAGTTTCTGCATCCACCCATCCTCTCATTGACTTCAGTTTCTGCATCCAACCATCTTCTCATCGACTTCAGTTGCTGCATCCACCCATCTTCTCATTGACTTCAGTCTCTGCATGCACCCACCTTCTCATCGACTTCAGTTCTTCTGCGTCCACCCAACCTCTCATTGACTTCAGTTCCTGCATCCACCCATCTTCTCATCGACTTCAGTTTCTGCATCCACCCATCTTCTCATCGACTTCAGTGACTGTATCCACCCATCTTCTCATTGTCTTCAGTTTCTGCATCCACCCATCTTCTCTTTAATTTCATTCCTTCATCTACCCATCTTCTCATCGATTTCAGTTTCTGCATCCACCCATCTTCTCATCGACACCAGTTGCTGCATCTACCCATCTTCTCATTGACTTCAATCTCTGCGTCCACCCATCTTCTCATGGACTTCAGTTTCTGCATCCACCCATTTTCTCATGGACTTCAGGCACAGCATCCACCCATCTTCTCATTGACTTCAGTCTCTGCATGCACCCATCTTCTCCACAACTTCAGTTACTGCATCCACCCATCTTCTCATTGACTTCAATTTCTGCATGCACCCATCTTCTCATCGACTTCAGTTTCTGCATCCACCCCTCTTCTCTTTAACTTCAGTTGCTGCATACACCCATCTTCTCATTGACTTCAGTTTCTGCATCCACCCATATTCTCATCGACATCAGTTTCTGCATCCACCTACCTTCTCATCGACTTCAGTTTCTGCATCCACCCATCTTCTCATCGACTTCAGTGTCTGCATCCACCCATCTTCTCATTCACTTCAGTTGCTGCATCCACCCATCTTCTCATTGACTTCAGTTGCTGCATCCACCAATCTTCTCATCGACTTCAGTTTCTGCATCCACCCATCTTCTCATTCACTTCAGTGACTGTATACACTCATCTTCTCATTGACTTCAGTTTCTGCATCCACCCATATTCTCTTTAATTTCATTCCCTGCATATACCCATCTTCTCATCGATTTAAGTTTCTGCATCCACCTATATTCTCATCGACAGCAGTTTCTGCATCCACCCATCTTCTCATCGATTTCAGTTTATGCATCCACCTACCTTCTCATCGACTTCAGTTTCTGCATCCACCCATCTTCTCATCGACTTCAGGCTCTGCAACCACCCATCTTCTCATTGACTTCAGTTGCTGCATCCACCCATCTTCTCATTGACTTCAGATGCTGCATCCACCCATCTTCTCCTCAACTTCAGTTTCTGCATCCACCCATCTTCTCATGGACTTCAGGCTCTGCATCCTCCCATCTTCTCATTGACATCAGTTTCTGCATCCATCCAACCTCTCATTGACTTCAGTTTCTGCATCCACCCATCTTCTCTTTGACTTCATTTGCTGCATCCACCAATCTTCTTATCGACTTCAGTTTCTGCATCCACCCATCGTCTCATTGACTTCAGTTTCTGCGTCCACCCAACCTCTCATTGACTTCAGTTGCTGCATCCACCCATCTTCTCATCGACTTCAGTTTCTGCATCCACCCATCTTCTCTTTAATTTCATTTCCTGCATCTACCCATCTTCTCACCGATTTCAGTTTCTGCATCCACCCATCTTCTCATCGACACCAATTGCTGCATCTACCCATCTTCTCATTGAATTCAGTCTCTGCATCCATCTATCGTCTCCTCAACTTCAGTTTCTGTATCCACCCATCTTCTCATGGACTTCAGGCACAGCATCCACCCATCTTCTCACTGACTTCAGTTGCTGCATCCACCCATCTCCTCATCGACTTCAGTTTCTGCATGTACCCATCTTCTCATCAACTTCAGTTTCTGCATCCACCCACGTTCTCATTGATTTCAGTTTCTGCATCCAACCATCTTCTCTTTAACTTCAGTTGCTGCATTCACCCATCTTCTCATTGACTTCAGTTTCTGCATCCACCCATATTCTCATCGACATCAGTTATTGCATCCACCCATCTTCTCATCGACATCAGTTTCTGCATCCACCTGCCTTCTCATCGACTTCAGTTTCTGCATCCACCCATCTTGTAATTGACTTCAGTTGCTGCATCCACCCATCTGCTCATTCACTTCAGTCTCTGCATCCACCCATCTTCTCATTGACTTCAGATGCTGCATCCACCCATCTTCTCATTGACTTCAGTTGCTGCATCCACCAGTCTTCTCATAGACTTCAGTTTCTGCATCCACCCGTCTTCTCTTCGACATCAGTGACTGTATCGACCCATCTTCTCATTGACTTCAGTTTCTGCATCCACCCAGCTTCTCTTTAATTTCATTCCCTGCATCTACCCATCTTCTCATCGATTTCAGTTTCTGCATCCACCCATCTTCTCATCGACACCCAGTTGCTGCATGCACCCATCTTCTCATTGACTTCAGTCTCTGCATGCACCCATCTTCTCCACAACTTCAGTTACTGCATCCACCCATCTTCTCATTGACTTCAATTTCTGCATGCACCCATCTTCTCATCGACTTCAGTTTCTGCATCCACACATATTCTCTTTAACTTCAGTTGCTGCATACACCCATCTTCTCATTGACTTCAGTTTCTGCATCCACCCATATTCTCATTGACTTCAGTTTCTGCATCCACCTACCTTCTCATCGACTTCAGTTTCTGCATCCACCCATCTTCTCTTTATCTTCAGTTGCTGCATACACCCATCTTCTCATTGACTTCAGTTTCTGCATCCACGCATATTCTCATCGACATCAGTTTCTGCATCCACCCATCTTCTCATCGACTTCAGTTTCTGCATCCACCTACCTTCTCATCGACTTCAGTTTCTACATCCACCCATCTTCTCATCGACTTCAGTGTCTGCATCCACCCATCTTCTCATTGACTTCAGTTGCTGCATCCACCCATCTTCTCATTGACTTCAGTTGCTGCATCCACCAATCTTCTCATCGACTTCAGTTTCTGCAACCACCCATCTTCTCATTGACTTCAGTGACTGTATCCACTCATCTTCTCATTGACTTCAGTTTCTGCATCCACCCACCTTCTCTTTAATTTCATTCCCTGCATCTTCCCATCTTCTCATCGATTTAAATTTCTGCATCCACCCACCTTCTCATCGACTTCAGTTTCTACGTCCACCCAACCTCTCATTGACTTCAGTTCCTGCATCCACCCATCTTCTCATCGACTTCAGTTTCTACATCCACCAATCTTCTCATCGACTGCAGTGACAGTATCCACCCATCTTCTCATTGTCTTCAGTTTCTGCATCCACCCATCTTCTCATGGACTTCAGGCACAGCATTCACCCATCTTCTCATTGACTTCAGTTGCTGCATCCACCTATCTTCTCATCGACTTCAGTTTCTGCATGTACCCATCTTCTCATCGACTTCAGTTTCTGCATCCACCCACGTTCTCATTGACTTCAGTTTCTGCATCCACCCCTCTTCTTTTTAAGTTCAGTTGCAGCATACACCTATCTTCTCATTGACTTCAGTTTCTGCATCCACCCATATTCTCATCGACATCAGTTTCTGCATCCACCCATCTTCTCATCGACTTCAATTTCTGCATTCACCTACCTTCTCATCGACTTCAGTTTATGCATCCACCCATCTTCTCATCGACTTCAGTGTCTGGATCCACCCATCTTCTCATTCACTTCAGTTGCTGCATCCACCCATCTTCTCATTGACTTGAGTTGCTGCACCCACGAATCTTCTCATCGACTTCAGTTTCTGCATCCACCCCTCTTCTCTTTAACTTCAGTTGCTGCATACACCCATCTTCTCATTGACTTCAGTTTCTACACCCACCCATATTCTCATCGACATCAGTTTCTGCATCCACCCATCTTCTCATCGACGTCAGTTTCTGCATCCACCCATCTTCTCATCGACTTCAGTGACTGTATCCACCCATCTTCTCATTGACTACAGTTTCTGCATCCACCCATCTTCTCTTTTATTTCATTTCCTGCATCTACCCATCTTCTCTTCGATTTAAATTTCTGCATCCACCCATCTTCTCATTGACTTCATTTGCTGCATCCACCCATGTTCTCATCGACTTCAGTTTCTGCTTCCATCCATCTTCTCATCGACTTCAGTTTCTGCATCCACCCAACCTCTCATTGACTTCAGTTTCCTGCATCCACCCATCCTCTCATTGACTTCAGTTTCTGCATCCAACCATCTTCTCATCGACTTCAGTTGCTGCATCCACCCATCTTCTCATTGACTTCAGTCTCTGCATGCACCCACCTTCTCATCGACTTCAGTTTCTGCGTCCACCCAACCTCTCATTGACTTCAGTTCCTGCATCCACCCATCTTCTCATCGACTTCAGTTTCTGCATCCACCCATCTTCTCATCGACTTCAGTGACTGTATCCACCCATCTTCTCATTGTCTTCAGTTTCTGCATCCACCCATCTTCTCTTTAATTTCATTCCTTCATCTACCCATCTTCTCATCGATTTCAGTTTCTGCATCCACCCATCTTCTCATCGACACCAGTTGCTGCATCTACCCATCTTCTCATTGACTTCAATCTCTGCGTCCACCCATCTTCTCATGGACTTCAGTTTCTGCATCCACCCATTTTCTCATGGACTTCAGGCACAGCATCCACCCATCTTCTCATTGACTTCAGTCTCTGCATGCACCCATCTTCTCCACAACTTCAGTTACTGCATCCACCCATCTTCTCATTGACTTCAATTTCTGCATGCACCCATCTTCTCATCGACTTCAGTTTCTGCATCCACACATATTCTCTTTAACTTCAGTTGCTGCATACACCCATCTTCTCATTGACTTCAGTTTCTGCATCCACCCATATTCTCATTGACTTCAGTTTCTGCATCCACCTACCTTCTCATCGACTTCAGTTTCTGCATCCACCCATCTTCTCTTTAACTTCAGTTGCTGCATACACCCATCTTCTCATTGACTTCAGTTTCTGCATCCACGCATATTCTCATCGACATCAGTTTCTGCATCCACCCATCTTCTCATCGACTTCAGTTTCTGCATCCACCTACCTTCTCATCGACTTCAGTTTCTACATCCACCCATCTTCTCATCGACTTCAGTGTCTGCATCCACCCATCTTCTCATTGACTTCAGTTGCTGCATCCACCCATCTTCTCATTGACTTCAGTTGCTGCATCCACCAATCTTCTCATCGACTTCAGTTTCTGCAACCACCCATCTTCTCATTGACTTCAGTGACTGTATCCACTCATCTTCTCATTGACTTCAGTTTCTGCATCCACCCACCTTCTCTTTAATTTCATTCCCTGCATCTTCCCATCTTCTCATCGATTTAAATTTCTGCATCCACCCACCTTCTCATCGACTTCAGTTTCTACGTCCACCCAACCTCTCATTGACTTCAGTTCCTGCATCCACCCATCTTCTCATCGACTTCAGTTTCTACATCCACCAATCTTCTCATCGACTGCAGTGACAGTATCCACCCATCTTCTCATTGTCTTCAGTTTCTGCATCCACCCATCTTCTCATGGACTTCAGGCACAGCATTCACCCATCTTCTCATTGACTTCAGTTGCTGCATCCACCTATCTTCTCATCGACTTCAGTTTCTGCATGTACCCATCTTCTCATCGACTTCAGTTTCTGCATCCACCCACGTTCTCATTGACTTCAGTTTCTGCATCCACCCCTCTTCTTTTTAAGTTCAGTTGCAGCATACACCTATCTTCTCATTGACTTCAGTTTCTGCATCCACCCATATTCTCATCGACATCAGTTTCTGCATCCACCCAATCTTCTCATCGACTTCAATTTCTGCATTCACCTACCTTCTCATCGACTTCAGTTTATGCATCCACCCATCTTCTCATCGACTTCAGTGTCTGGATCCACCCATCTTCTCATTCACTTCAGTTGCTGCATCCACCCATCTTCTCATTGACTTGAGTTGCTGCACCCACGAATCTTCTCATCGACTTCAGTTTCTGCATCCACCCCTCTTCTCTTTAACTTCAGTTGCTGCATACACCCATCTTCTCATTGACTTCAGTTTCTACACCCACCCATATTCTCATCGACATCGGTTTCTGCATCCACCCATCTTCTCATCGACGTCAGTTTCTGCATCCACCCATCTTCTCATCGACTTCAGTGACTGTATCCACCCATCTTCTCATTGACTACAGTTTCTGCATCCACCCATCTTCTCTTTTATTTCATTTCCTGCATCTACCCATCTTCTCTTCGATTTAAATTTCTGCATCCACCCATCTTCTCATTGACTTCATTTGCTGCATCCACCCATCTTCTCATTGACTTCATTTGCTGCATCCACCCATGTTCTCATCGACTTCAGTTTCTGCTTCCATCCATCTTCTCATCGACTTCAGTTTCTGCATCCACCCAACCTCTCATTGACTTCAGTTTCTGCATCCACCCATCCTCTCATTGACTTCAGTTTCTGCATCCAACCATCTTCTCATCGACTTCAGTTGCTGCATCCACCCATCTTCTTATTGACTTCAGTCTCTGCATGCACCCACCTTCTCATCGACTTCAGTTTCTGCGTCCACCCAACCTCTCATTGACTTCAGTTCCTGCATCCACCCATCTTCTCATCGACTTCAGTTTCTGCATCCACCCATCTTCTCATCGACTTCAGTGACTGTATCCACCCATCTTCTCATTGTCTTCAGTTTCTGCATCCACCCATCTTCTCTTTAATTTCATTCCTTCATCTACCCATCTTCTCATCGATTTCAGTTTCTGCATCCACCCATCTTCTCATCGACACCAGTTGCTGCATCTACCCATCTTCTCATTGACTTCAATCTCTGCGTCCACCCATCTTCTCATGGACTTCAGTTTCTGCATCCACCCATTTTCTCATGGACTTCAGGCACAGCATCCACCCATCTTCTCATTGACTTCAGTTGCTGCATCCACCCATCTTCTCATCGACTTCAGTTTCTGCATGTACCCATCTTCTCATCGACTTCAGTTTCTGCATCCACCCATCTTCTCATTGACTTCAGTTTCTGCATCCACCCCTCTTCTCTTTAACTTTAGTTGCTGCATACACCCATCTTCTCATTGACTTCAGTTTCTGCATCCACCCATATTCTCATCGACATCAGTTTCTGCATCCACCCATCTTCTCATCGACTTCAGTTTCTGCATCCACCTACCTTCTCATCGACTTCAGTTTCTGCATCCACCCATCTTCTCATCGACTTCAGTGTCTGCATCCACCCATCTTCTCATTCACTTCAGTTGCTGCATCTACCCATCTTCTCATCGATTTAAGTTTCTGCATCCACCTATATTCTCATCGACAGCAGTTTCTGCATCCACCCATCTTCTCATCGATTTCAGTTTATGCATCCACCTACCTTCTCATCGACTTCAGTTTCTGCATCCACCCATCTTCTCATCGACTTCAGGCTCTGCATCCAGCCATCTTCTCATTGACTTCAGTTGCTGCATCCACCCATCTTCTCATTGACTTCAGATGCTGCATCCACCCATCTTCTCCTCAACTTCAGTTTCTGCATCCACCCATCTTCTCATGGACTTCAGGCTCTGCATCCTCCCATCTTCTCATCGACTTCAGTTTCTGAATCCATCCAACCTCTCATTGACTTCAGTTTCTGCATCCACCCATCTTCTCTTTGACTTCATTTGCTGCATCCACCAATCTTCTTATCGACTTCAGTTTCTGCATCCACCCATCGTCTCATTGACTTCAGTTTCTGCGTCCACCCAACCTCTCATTGACTTCAGTTGCTTCATCCACCCAGCTTCTCATCGACTTCAGTTTCTGCATCCACCCATCTTCTCTTTAATTTCATTTCCTGCATCTACCCATCTTCTCACCGATTTCAGTTTCTGCATCCACCCATCTTCTCATCGACACCAGTTGCTGCATCTACCCATCTTCTCATTGAATTCAGTCTCTGCATCCACCTATCTTCTCCTCATCTTCAGTTTCTGTATCCACCCATCTTCTCATGGACTTCAGGCACAGCATCCACCCATCTTCTGACTGACTTCAGTTGCTGCATCCACCCATCTCCTCATCGACTTCAGTTTCTGGATGTACCCATCTTCTCATCAACTTCAGTTTCTGCATCCTCCCACGTTCTCATTGATTTCAGTTTCTGCATCCAACCATCTTCTCTTTAACTTCAGTTGCTGCATTCACCCATCTTCTCATTGACTTCAGTTTCTGCATCCACCCATATACTCATCGACATCAGTTATTGCATCCACCCATCTTCTCATCGACATCAGTTTCTGCATCCACCTGCCTTCTCATCGACTTCAGTTTCTGCATCCACCCATCTTCTCATCGACTTAAATGTCTGCATCCACCCATCTTGTAATTGACTTCAGTTGCTGCATCTACCCATCTGCTCATTCACTTCAGTCTCTGCATCCACCCATCTTCTCATTGACTTCATTTGCTGCATCCACCCATCTTCTCATTGACTTCAGTTGCTGCATCCACCAGTCTTCTCATACACTTCAGTTTCTGCATCCACCCGTCTTCTCTTCGACATCAGTGACTGTATCGACCCATCTTCTCATTGACTTCAGTTTCTGCATCCACCCAGCTTCTCTTTAATTTCATTCCCTGCATCTACCCATCTTCTCATCGATTTCAGTTTCTGCATCCACCCATCTTCTCATCGACACCAGTTGCTGCATGTACCCATCTTCTCATTGACTTCAGTCTCTGCATGCACCCATCTTCTCCACAACTTCAGTTACTGCATCCACCCATCTTCTCATCGATTTAAATTTCTGCATCCACCCATCTTCTCATTGACTTCAGTCTCTGCATGCACCCACCTTCTCATCGACTTCAGTTTCTACATCCACCAATCTTCTCATCGACTTCAGTGACAGTATCCACCCATCTTCTCATTGTCTTCAGTTTCTGCATCCTCCCATCTTCTCATGGACTTCAGGCACAGCATTCACCCATCTTCTCATTGACTTCAGTTACTGCATCCACCTATCTTCTCATCGACTTCAGTTTCTGCATGTACCCATCTTCTCATCGACTTCAGTTTCTGCATCCACCCACGTTCTCATTGACTTCAGTTTCTGCATCCACCCCTCTTCTTTTTAAGTTCAGTTGCAGCATACACCCATCTTCTCATTGACTTCAGTTTCTGCATCCACCCATATTCTCATTGACATCAGTTTCTGCATCCACCCATCTTCTCATCGACTTCAATTTCTGCATCCACCTACCTTCTCATCGACTTCAGTTTATGCATCCACCCATCTTCTCATCGACTTCAGTGTCTGGATCCACCCATCTTCTCATTCACTTCAGTTGCTGCATCCACCCATCTTCTCATTGACTTCAGTTGCTGCACCCACGAATCTTCTCATCGACTTCAGTTTCTGCATCCACCCATCTTCTCATTGACTTCAGAGACTGTATCCACTCATCTTCTCATTGACTTCAGTTTCTGCATCCACCCCTCTTGTCTTTAACTTCAGTTGCTGCATACACCCATCTTCTCATTGACTTCAGTTTCTACACCCACCCATATTCTCATCGACATCAGTTTCTGCATCCACCCATCTTCTCATCGACGTCAGTTTCTGCATCCACCCATCTTCTCATCGACTTCAGTGTCTGCATCCACCCATCTTCTCATTCACTTCAGTTGCTGCATCCACCCATCTTCTCATTGACTTAAGTTGCTGCATCCACCAATCTTCTCAGCGACTTCAGTTTCTGCATCCACCCATCTTCTCATTGACTTCAGTGACTGTATCCACTCATCTTCACATTGACTTCAGTTTCTGCATCCACCCATCTTCTTTTTAATTTCATTCCCTGCATCTACCCATCTTGTCATCGATTTAAGTTTCTGCATCCACCTATATTCTCATCGACAGCAGTTTCTGCATCCACTCTTCTTCTCATCGACGTCAGTTTCTGCATCCACCTACCTTCTCTTCGACTTCAGTTTCTGCATCCACCCATCTTCTCATTGACTTCAGTTGCTGCATCCACCCATCTTCTGATTGACTTCAGTTGCTGCATCCACCCATCTTCTCCTCAACTTCAGTTTCTGCATCCACCCATCTTCTCATTGACTTCAGATGCTGCATCCACGCATCTTCTCATTGACTTCAGTTGCTGCATCCACCCATCTTCTCATTGACTTCAGTTTCTGCATCCAACCATCTTCTCATCGACTTCAGTTGCTGCATCCACCCGTCTTCTCATTGACTTCAGTCTCTGCATGCACCCACCTTCTCATCGACTTCAGTTTCTGCGTCCACCCAACCTCTCATTGACTTCAGTTCCTGCATCCACCCATCTTCTCATCGACTTCAGTTTCTGCATCCACCCATCTTCTCATCGACTTCAGTGACTGTATCCACCCATCTTCTCATTGTCTTCAGTTTCTGCATCCACCCATCTTCTCTTTAATTTCATTCCTTCATCTACCCATCTTCTCATCGATTTCAGTTTCTGCATCCACCCATCTTCTCATCGACACCAGTTGCTGCATCTACCCATCTTCTCATTGACTTCAATCTCTGCATCCACCCATCTTCTCATGGACTTCAGTTTCTGCATCCACCCATTTTCTCATGGACTTCAGGCACAGCATCCACCCATCTTCTCATTGACTTCAGTTGCTGCATCCACCCATCTTCTCATCGACTTCAGTTTCTGCATGTACCCATCTTCTCATCGACTTCAGTTTCTGCATCCACCCATCTTCTCATTGACTTCAGTTTCTGCATCCACCCCTCTTCTCTTTAACTTCAGTTGCTGCATACACCCATCTTCTCATTGAGTTCAGTTTCTGCATCCACCCATATTCTCATCGACATCAGTTTCTGCATCCACCCATCTTCTCATCGACTTCAATTTCTGCATCCACCTACCTTCTCATCGACTTCAGTTTATGCATCCACCCATCTTCTCATCGACTTCAGTGTCTGGATCCACCCATCTTCTCATTCACTTCAGTTGCTGCATCCACCCATCTTCTCATTGACTTCAGTTGCTGCACCCACGAATCTTCTCATCGACTTCAGTTTCTGCATCCACCCATCTTCTCATTGACTTCAGAGACTGTATCCACTCATCTTCTCATTGACTTCAGTTTCTGCATCCACCCCTCTTCTCTTTAACTTCAGTTGCTGCATACACCCATCTTCTCATTGACTTCAGATTCTACACCCACCCATATTCTCATCGACATCAGTTTCTGCATCCATCCATCTTCTCATCGACGTCAGTTTCTGCATCCACCCATCTTCTCATCGACTTCAGTGTCTGCATCCACCCATCTTCTCATTCACTTCAGTTGCTGCATCCACCCATCTTCTCATTGACTTAAGTTGCTGCATCCACCAATCTTCTCATCGACTTCAGTTTCTGCATCCACCCATCTTCTCATTGACTTCAGTGACTGTATCCACTCATCTTCACATTGACTTCAGTTTCTGCATCCACCCATCTTCTCTTTAATTTCATTCCCTGCATCTACCCATCTTGTCATCGATTTAAGTTTCTGCATCCACCTATATTCTCATCGACAGCAGTTTCTGCATCCACCCATCTTCTCATCGACGTCAGTTTCTGCATCCACCTTCCTTCTCTTCGACTTCAGTTTCTGCATCCACCCATCTTCTCATTGACTTCAGTTGCTGAATCCACCCATCTTCTCATTGACTTCAGTTGCTGCATCCACGCATCTTCTCCTCAACTTCAGTTTCTGCATCCACCCATCTTCTCATTGACTTCAGATGCTGCATCCACGCATCTTCTCATTGACTTCAGTTGCTGCATCCACCCATCTTCTCATTGACTTCAGTTTCTGCATCCAACCATCTTCTCATCGACTTCAGTTGCTGCATCCACCCATCTTCTCATTGACTTCAGTCTCTGCATGCACCCACCTTCTCATCGACTTCAGTTTCTGCGTCCACCCAACCTCTCATTGACTTCAGTTCCTGCATCCACCCATCTTCTCATTGTCTTCAGTTTCTGCATCCACCCATCTTCTCTTTAATTTCATTCCTTCATCTACCCATCTTCTCATCGATTTCAGTTTCTGATTCCACCCATCTTCTCATCGACACCAGTTGCTGCATCTACCCATCTTCTCATTGACTTCAATCTCTGCATCCACCCATCTTCTCATGGACTTCAGTTTCTGCATCCAGCCATTTTCTCATGGACTTCAGGCACAGCATCCACCCATCTTCTCATTGACTTCAGTTGCTGCATCCACCCATCTTCTCTTCGTCTTCAGTTTCTGCATGTACCCATCTTCTCATCGACTTCAGTTTCTGCATCCACCCATCTTCTCATTGACTTCAGTTTCTGCATCCACCCCTCTTCTCTTTAACTTCAGTTGCTGCATACACCCATCTTCTCATTGAGTTCAGTTTCTGCATCCACCCATATTCTCATCGACATCAGTTTCTGCATCCACCCATCTTCTCATCGACTTCAATTTCTGCATCCACCTACCTTCTCATCGACTTCAGTTTATGCATCCACCCATCGTCTCATCGACGTCAGTGTCTGGATCCACCCATCTTCTCATTCACTTCAGTTGCTGCATCCACCCATCTTCTCATTGACTTCATTTGCTGCACCCACGAATCCTCTCATCGACTTCAGTTTCTGCATCCACCCATCTTCTCATTGACTTCAGAGACTGTATCCACTCATCTTCTCATTGACTTCAGTTTCTGCATCCACCCCTCTTCTCTTTAACTTCAGTTGCTGCATACACCCATCTTCTCATTGACTTCAGTTTCTACACCCACCCATATTCTCATCGACATCAGTTTCTGCATCCACCCATCTTCTCATCGACGTCAGTTTCTGCATCCACCCATCTTCTCATCGACTTCAGTGTCTGCATCCACCCATCTTCTCATTCACTTCAGTTGCTGCATCCACCCATCTTCTCATTGACTTAAGTTGCTGCATCCACCAATCTTCTCATCGACTTCAGTTTCTGCATCCACCCATCTTCTCATTGACTTCAGTGACTGTATCCACTCATCTTCACATTGACTTCAGTTTCTGCATCCACCCATCTTCTCTTTAATTTCATTCCCTGCATCTACCCATCTTGTTATCGATTTAAGTTTCTGCATCCACCTATATTCTCATCGACAGCAGTTTCTGCATCCACCCATCTTCTCATCGACGTCAGCTTCTGCATCCACCTACCTTCTCTTCGACTTCAGTTTCTGCATCCACCCATCTTCTCATTGACTTCAGATGCTGCATCCACCCATCTTCTCATTGACTCAGTTGCTGCATCCACCCATCTTCTCATTGACTTCAGTTTCTGCATCCAACCATCTTCTCATCGACTTCAGTTGCTGCATCCACCCATCTTCTCATTGACTTCAGTCTCTGCATGCACCCACCTTCTCATCGACTTCAGTTTCTGCGTCCACCCAACCTCTCATTGACTTCAGTTCCTGCATCCACCCATCTTCTCATCGACTTCAGTTTCTGCATCCACCCATCTTCTCATCGACTTCAGTGACTGTATCCACCCATCTTCTCATTGTCTTCAGTTTCTGCATCCACCTATCTTCTCTTTAATTTCATTCCTTCATCTACCCATCTTCTCATCGATTTCAGTTTCTGCATCCACCCATCTTCTCATCGACACCAGTTGCTGCATCTACCCATCTTCTCATTGACTTCAATCTCTGCATTCACCCATCTTCTCATGGACTTCAGTTTCTGCATCCACCCATTTTCTCATGGACTTCAGGCACAGCATCCACCCATCTTCTCATTGACTTCAGTTGCTGCATCCACCCATCTTCTAATCGACTTCAGTTTCTGCATGTACCCATCTTCTCATCGACTTCAGTTTCTGCATCCACCCATCTTCTCATTGACTTCAGTTTCTGCATCCACCCCTCTTCTCTTTAACTTCAGTTGCTGCATACACCCATCTTCTCATTGACTTCAGTTTCTGCATCCACCCATATTCTCATCGACATCAGTTTCTGCATCCACCCATCTTCTCATCGACTTCAGTTTCTGCATCCACCTACCTTCTCATCGACTTCAGTTTCTGCATCCACCCATCTTCTCATCGACTTCAGTGTCTGCATCCACCTATCTTCTCATTCACTTCAGTTGCTGCATCCACCTATCTTCTCATTGACTTCAGTTGCTGCATCCACCAATCTTCTCATCGACTTCAGTTTCTGCATCCACCCATCTTCTCATTCACTTCAGAGACTGTATACACTCATCTTCTCATTGACTTCAGTTTCTGCATCCACCCATATTCTCTTTAATTTCATTCCCTGCATCTACCCATCTTCTCATCGATTTAAGTTTCTGCATCCACCTATATTCTCATCGACAGCAGTTTCTGCATCCACCCATCTTCTCATCGATTTCAGTTTATGCATCCACCTACCTTCTCATCGACTTCAGTTTCTGCATCCACCCATCTTCTCATCGACTTCAGGCTCTGCATCCACCCATCTTCTCATTGACTTCAGTTGCTGCATCCACCCATCTTCTCATTGACTTCAGATGCTGCATCCACCCATCTTCTCCTCAACTTCAGTTTCTGCATCCACCCATCTTCTCATGGACTTCAGGCTCTGCATCCTCCCATCTTCTCATTGACTTCAGTTTCTGCATCCATCCAACCTCTCATTGACTTCAGTTTCTGCATCCACCCATATTCTCTTTAATTTCATTTCCTGCATCTACCCATCTTCTCACCGATTTCAGTTTCTGCATCCACCCATCTTCTCATCGACACCAGTTGCTGCATCTACCCATCTTCTCATTGAATTCAGTCTCTGCATCCACCTATCTTCTCCTCAACTTCAGTTTCTGTATCCACCCATCTTCTCATGGACTTCAGGCACAGCATCCACCCATCTTCTCACTGACTTCAGTTGCTGCATCCACCCATCTCCTCATCGACTTCAGTTTCTGCATGTACCCATCTTCTCATCAACTTCAGTTTCTGCATCCACCCACGTTCTCATTGATTTCAGTTTCTGCATACAACCATTTTCTCTTTAACTTCAGTTGCTGCAATCACCCATCTTCTCATTGACTTCAGTTTCTGCATCCACCTGCCTTCTCATCGACTTCAATTTCTGCATCCACCCATCTTCTCATCGACTTAAATGTCTGCATCCACCCATCTTGTAATTGACTTCAGTTGCTGCATCCACCCATCTGCTCATTCACTTCAGTCTCTGCATCCACCCATCTTCTCATTGACTTCAGTTGCTGCATCCACCCATCTTCTCATTGACTTCAGTTGCTGCATCCACCAGTCTTCTCATAGACTTCAGTTTCTGCATCCACCCGTCTTCTCTTCGACATCAGTGACTGTATCGACCCATCGTCTCATTGACTTCAGTTTCTGCATCCACCCAGCTTCTCTTTAATTTCATTCCCTGCATCTACCCATCTTCTCATCGATTTCAGTTTCTGCATCCACCCATCTTCTCATCGACACCAGTTGCTGCATGTACCCATCTTCTCATTGACTTCAGTCTCTGCATGCACCCATCTTCTCCACAACTTTAGTTACTGCATCCACCCATCTTCTCATTGACTTCAATTTCTGCATGCACCCATCTTCTCATCGACAGCAGTTTCTGCATCCACCCATATTCTCATTGACTTCAGTTTCTGCATCCACCTACCTTCTCATCGACTTCAGTTTTTGCATCCACCCATCTTCTCTTTAACTTCAGGTGCTGCATACACCCATCTTCTCATTGACTTCAGTTTCTGCATCCACGCATATTCTCATCGACATCAGTTTCTGCATCCACCCATCTTCTCATCGACTTCAGTTTCTGCATCCACCTACCTTCTCATCGACTTCAGTTTCTACATCCACCCATCTTCTCATCGACTTCAGTGTCTGCATCCACCCATCTTCTCATTGACTTCAGTTGCTGCATCCACCCATCTTCTCATTGACTTCAGTTGCTGCATCCACCAATCTTCTCATCGACTTCAGTTTCTGCAACCACCCATCTTCTCATTGACTTCAGTGACTGTATCCACTCATCTTCTCATTGACTTCAGTTTCTGCATCCACCCACCTTCTCTTTAATTTCATTCCCTGCATCTACCCATCTTCTCATCGATTTAAATTTCTGCATCCACCCATCTTCTCATTGACTTCAGTCTCTGCATGCACCCACCTTCTCATCGACTTCAGTTTCTACGTCCACCCAACCTCTCCTTGACTTCAGTTCCTGCATCCACCCATCTTCTCATCGACATCAGTTTCTACATCCACCCATCTTCTCATCGACTTCAGTGACAGTATCCACCCATCTTCTCATTGTCTTCAGTTTCTGCATCCACCCATCTTCTCATGGACTTCAGGCACAGCATTCACCCATCTTCTCATTGACTTCAGTTGCTGCATCCACCTATCTTCTCATTGACTTCAGTTTCTGCATGTACCCATCTTCTCATCGACATCAGTTTCTACATCCACCCATCTTCTCATCGACTTCAGTGACAGTATCCACCCATCTTCTCATTGTCTTCAGTTTCTGCATCCACCCATCTTCTCATGGACTTCAGGCACAGCATTCACCCATCTTCTCATTGACTTCAGTTGCTGCATCCACCTATCTTCTCATTGACTTCAGTTTCTGCATGTACCCATCTTCTCATCGACTTCAGTTTCTGCATCCACCCACGTTCTCATTGACTTCAGTTTCTGCATCCACCCCTCTTCTTTTTAAGTTCAGTTGCAGCATACACCCATCTTCTCATTGACTTCAGTTTCTGCATCCACCCATATTCTCATCGACATCAGTTTCTGCATCCACCCATCTTCTCATCGACTTCAGTGACTGTATCGACCCATCTTCTCATTGACTTCAGTTTCTGCATCCACCTACCTTCTCATCGACTTCAGTTTATGCATCCACCCATCTTCTCATCGACTTCAGTGTCTGGATCCACCCATCTTCTCATTCACTTCAGTTGCTGCATCCACCCATCTTCTCATTGACTTCAGTTGCTGCACCCACGAATCTTCTCATCGACTTCAGTTTCTGCATCCACCCATCTTCTCATTGACTTCAGAGACTGTATCCACTCATCTTCTCATTGACTTCAGTTTCCGCATCCACCCCTCTTCTATTTAACTTCAGTTGCTGCATACACCCATCTTCTCATTGACTTCAGTTTCTACACCCACCCATATTCTCATCGACAGCAGTTTCTGCATCCACCCATCTTCTCATCGACGTCAGTTTCTGCATCCACCCATCTTCTCATCGACTTCAGTGTCTGCATCCACCCATCTTCTCATTCACTTCAGTTGCTGCATCCACCCATCTTCTCATTGACTTAAGTTGCTGCATCCACCAATCTTCTCATCGACTTCAGTTTCTGCATCCACCCATCTTCTCATTGACTTCAGTGACTGTATCCACTCATCTTCACATTGACTTCAGTTTCTGCATCCACCCATCTTCTCTTTAATTTCATTCCCTGCATCTACCCATCTTGTCATCGATTTAAGTTTCTGCATCCACCTATATTCTCATCGACAGCAGTTTCTGCATCCACCCATCTTCTCATCGACGTCAGTTTCTGCATCCACCTACCTTCTCATCGACTTCAGTTGCTGCATCCACCCATCTTCTCATTGACTTCAGTTGCTGCATCCACCCATCTTCTCATTGACTTCAGTTGCTGCATCCACCCATCTTCTCCTCAACTTCAGTTTCTGCATCCACCCATCTTCTCATGGACTTCAGGCTCTGCATCCTCCCATCTTCTCATTGACTTCCGTTTCTGCATCCACCCATCTTCTCATCGACTTCAGTTTCTGCATACAGCCACTTCCTCATTGACTTCAGTTTCTGCGTCCACCCAACCTCTCATTGACTTCAGTTTCTGCATCCACCCATCTTCTCACCGACTTCAGTGACTGTATCCACCCATCTTCTCATTGACTTCAGTTCCTGCATCCACCCATCTTCTCTTTAATTTCATTTCCTGCATCTACCCATCTTCTCATCGATTACAGTTTCTGCATCCACCCATCTTCTCATCGACACCAGTTGCTGCATCTACCCATCTTCTCATTGAATTCAGTCTCTGCATCCACCTATCTTCTCCTCAACTTCAGTTTCTGTATCCACCCATCTTCTCATGGACTTCAGGCACAGCATCCACCCATCTTCTCACTTTCTTCAGTTGCTGCATCCACCCATCTCCTCATCGACTTCAGTTTCTGCATGTACCCATATTCTCAACAACTTCAGTTTCAGCATCCACCCACGTTCTCATTGATTTCAGTTTCTGCATCCAACCATTTTCTCTTTAACTTCAGTTGCTGCAATCACCCATCTTCTCATTGACTTCAGTTTCTGCATCCACCTGCCTTCTCATCGACTTCAATTTCTGCATCCACCCATCTTCTCATCGACTTAAATGTCTGCATCCACCCATCTTGTAATTGACTTCAGTTGCTGCATCCACCCATCTGCTCATTCACTTCAGTCTCTGCATCCACCCATCTTCTCATTGACTTCAGTTTCTGCATCCACCCATCTTCTCATTGACTTCAGTTGCTGCATCCACCAGTCTTCTCATAGACTTCAGTTTCTGCATCCACCCAGCTTCTCTTTAATTTCATTCCCTGCATCTACCCATCTTCTCATCGATTTCAGTTTCTGCATCCACCCATCTTCTCATCGACACCAGTTGCTGCATGTACCCATCTTCTCATTGACTTCAGTCTCTGCATGCACCCATCTTCTCCACAACTTTAGTTACTGCATCCACCCATCTTCTCATTGACTTCAATTTCTGCATGCACCCATCTTCTCATCGACAGCAGTTTCTGCATCCACCCATATTCTCATTGACTTCAGTTTCTGCATCCACCTACCTTCTCATCGACTTCAGTTTTTGCATCCACCCATCTTCTCTTTAACTTCAGGTGCTGCATACACCCATCTTCTCATTGACTTCAGTTTCTGCATCCACGCATATTCTCATCGACATCAGTTTCTGCATCCACCCATCTTCTCATCGACTTCAGTTTCTGCATCCACCTACCTTCTCATCGACTTCAGTTTCTACATCCACCCATCTTCTCATCGACTTCTGTGTCTGCATCCACCCATCTTCTCTTTGACTTCAGTTGCTGCATCCACCCATCTTCTCATTGACTTCAGTTGCTGCATCCACCAATCTTCTCATCGACTTCAGTTTCTGCAACCACCCATCTTCTCATTGACTTCAGTGACTGTATCCACTCATCTTCTCATTGACTTCAGTTTCTGCATCCACCCACCTTCTCTTTAATTTCATTCCCTGCATCTACCCATCTTCTCATCGATTTAAATTTCTGCATCCACCCATCTTCTCATTGACTTCAGTCTCTGCATGCACCCACCTTCTCATCGACTTCAGTTTCTACGTCCACCCAACCTCTCCTTGACTTCAGTTCCTGCATCCACCCATCTTCTCATCGACATCAGTTTCTACATCCACCCATCTTCTCATCGACTTCAGTGACAGTATCCACCCATCTTCTCATTGTCTTCAGTTTCTGCATCCACCCATCTTCTCATGGACTTCAGGCACAGCATTCACCCATCTTCTCATTGACTTCAGTTGCTGCATCCACCTATCTTCTCATTGACTTCAGTTTCTGCATGTACCCATCTTCTCATCGACTTCAGTTTCTGCATCCACCCACGTTCTCATTGACTTCAGTTTCTGCATCCACCCCTCTTCTTTTTAAGTTCAGTTGCAGCATACACCCATCTTCTCATTGACTTCAGTTTCTGCATCCACCCATATTCTCATCGACATCAGTTTCTGCATCCACCCATCTTCTCATCGACTTCAATTTCTGCATCCACCTACCTTCTCATCGACTTCAGTTTATGCATCCACCCATCTTCTCATCGACTTCAGTGTCTGGATCCACCCATCTTCTCATTCACTTCAGTTGCTGCATCCACCCATCTTCTCATTGACTTCAGTTGCTGCACCCACGAATCTTCTCATCGACTTCAGTTTCTGCATCCACCCATCTTCTCATTGACTTCAGAGACTGTATCCACTCATCTTCTCATTGACTTCAGTTTCCGCATCCACCCCTCTTCTCTTTAACTTCAGTTGCTGCATACACCCATCTTCTCATTGACTTCAGTTTCTACACCCACCCATATTCTCATCGACAGCAGTTTCTGCATCCACCCATCTTCTCATCGACGTCAGTTTCTGCATCCACCCATCTTCTCATCGACTTCAGTGTCTGCATCCACCCATCTTCTCATTCACTTCAGTTGCTGCATCCACCCATCTTCTCATTGACTTAAGTTGCTGCATCCACCAATCTTCTCATCGACTTCAGTTTCTGCATCCACCCATCTTCTCATTGACTTCAGTGACTGTATCCACTCATCTTCACATTGACTTCAGTTTCTGCATCCACCCATCTTCTCTTTAATTTCATTCCCTGCATCTACCCATCTTGTCATCGATTTAAGTTTCTGCATCCACCTATATTCTCATCGACAGCAGTTTCTGCATCCACCCATCTTCTCATCGACGTCAGTTTCTGCATCCACCTACCTTCTCATCGACTTCAGTTGCTGCATCCACCCATCTTCTCATTGACTTCAGTTGCTGCATCCACCCATCTTCTCATTGACTTCAGTTGCTGCATCCACCCATCTTCTCCTCAACTTCAGTTTCTGCATCCACCCATCTTCTCATGGACTTCAGGCTCTGCATCCTCCCATCTTCTCATTGACTTCCGTTTCTGCATCCACCCATCTTCTCATCGACTTCAGTTTCTGCATACAGCCACTTCCTCATTGACTTCAGTTTCTGCATCCATCCAACCTCTCATTGACTTCAGTTTCTGCATCCACCCTTCTTCTCATTGACTTCAGTTTCTGCGTCCACCCAACCTCTCATTGACTTCAGTTTCTGCATCCACCCATCTTCTCACCGACTTCAGTGACTGTATCCACCCATCTTCTCATTGACTTCAGTTTCTGCATCCACCCATCTTCTCTTTAATTTCATTTCCTGCATCTACCCATCTTCTCATCGATTACAGTTTCTGCATCCACCCATCTTCTCATCGACAGCAGTTGCTGTATCTACCCATCTTCTCATTGACGTCAGTCTCTGCAACCACCCACCTTCTCCTCTACTTCAGTTTCTGCAACCACCCATCTTCTCATGGACTTCAGGCTCTGCATCCTCCCATCTTCTCATTGACTTCAGATGCTGCATCCACCCATCTTCTCATTCACTTCAGAGACTGTATACACTCATCTTCTCATTGACTTCAGTTTCTGCATCCACCCATATTCTCTTTAATTTCATTCCCTGCATCTACCCATCTTCTCATCGATTTAAGTTTCTGCATCCACCTATATTCTCATCGACAGCAGTTTCTGCATCCACCCATCTTCTCATCGATTTCAGTTTATGCATCCACCTACCTTCTCATCGACTTCAGTTTCTGCATCCACCCATCTTCTCATAGACTTCAGGCTCTGCATCCACCCATCTTCTCATTGACTTCAGTTGCTGCATCCACCCATCTTCTCATTGACTTCAGATGCTGCATCCACCCATCTTCTCCTCAACTTCAGTTTCTGCATCCACCCATCTTCTCATGGACTTCAGGCTCTGCATCCTCCCATCTTCTCATTGACTTCAGTTTCTGCATCCACCAACCTCTCATTGACTTCAGTTTCTGCATCCACCCATCTTCTCTTTGACTTCATTTGCTGCTTCCACCAATCTTCTTATCGACTTCAGTTTCTGCATCCACCCATCGTCTCATTGACTTCAGTTTCTGCGTCCACCCAACCTCTCATTGACTTCAGTTGCTGCATCCACCCATCTTCTCATCGACTTCAGTTTCTGCATCCACCCATCTTCTCTTTAATTTCATTTCCTGCATCTACCCATCTTCTCACCGATTTCAGTTTCTGCATCCACCCATCTTCTCATCGACACCAGTTGCTGCATCTACCCATCTTCTCATTGAATTCAGTCTCTGCATCCACCTATCTTCTCCTCAACTTCAGTTTCTGTATCCACCCATCTTCTCATGGACTTCAGGCACAGCATCCACCCATCTTCTCACTGACTTCAGTTGCTGCATCCACCCATCTCCTCATCGACTTCAGTTTCTGCATGTACCCATCTTCTCATCAACTTCAGTTTCTGCATCCACCCACGTTCTCATTGATTTCAGTTTCTGCATCCAACCATTTTCTCTTTAACTTCAGTTGCTGCAATCACCCATCTTCTCATTGACTTCAGTTTCTGCATCCACCTGCCTTCTCATCGACTTCAATTTCTGCATCCACCCATCTTCTCATCGACTTAAATGTCTGCATCCACCCATCTTGTAATTGACTTCAGTTGCTGCATCCACCCATCTGCTCATTCACTTCAGTCTCTGCATCCACCCATCTTCTCATTGACTTCAGTTGCTGCATCCACCCATCTTCTCATTGACTTCAGTTGCTGCATCCACCAGTCTTCTCATAGACTTCAGTTTCTGCATCCACCCGTCTTCTCTTCGACATCAGTGACTGTATCGACCCATCTTCTCATTGACTTCAGTTTCTGCCCACCCAGCTTCTCTTTAATTTCATTCCCTGCATCTACCCATCTTCTCATCGATTTCAGTTTCTGCATCCACCCATCTTCTCATCGACACCAGTTGCTGCATGTACCCATCTTCTCATTGACTTCAGTCTCTGCATGCACCCATCTTCTCCACAACTTTAGTTACTGCATCCACCCATCTTCTCATTGACTTCAATTTCTGCATGCACCCATCTTCTCATCGACAGCAGTTTCTGCATCCACCCATATTCTCATTGACTTCAGTTTCTGCATCCACCTACCTTCTCATCGACTTCAGTTTTTGCATCCACCCATCTTCTCTTTAACTTCAGGTGCTGCATACACCCATCTTCTCATTGACTCAGTTTCTGCATCCACGCATATTCTCATCGACATCAGTTTCTGCATCCACCCATCTTCTCATCGACTTCAGTTTCTGCATCCACCTACCTTCTCATCGACTTCAGTTTCTACATCCACCCATCTTCTCATCGACTTCAGTGTCTGCATCCACCCATCTTCTCATTGACTTCAATTGCTGCATCCACCCATCTTCTCATTGACTTCAGTTGCTGCATCCACCAATCTTCTCATCGACTTCAGTTTCTGCAACCACCCATCTTCTCATTGACTTCAGTGACTGTATCCACTCATCTTCTCATTGACTTCAGTTTCTGCATCCACCCACCTTCTCTTTAATTTCATTCCCTGCATCTACCCATCTTCTCATCGATTTAAATTTCTGCATCCACCCATCTTCTCATTGACTTCAGTCTCTGCATGCACCCACCTTCTCATCGACTTCAGTTTCTACGTCCACCCAACCTCTCCTTGACTTCAGTTCCTGCATCCACCCATCTTCTCATCGACATCAGTTTCTACATCCACCCATCTTCTCATCGACTTCAGTGACAGTATCCACCCATCTTCTCATTGTCTTCAGTTTCTGCATCCACCCATCTTCTCATGGACTTCAGGCACAGCATTCACCCATCTTCTGATTGACTTCAGTTGCTGCATCCACCTATCTTCTCATTGACTTCAGTTTCTGCATGTACCCATCTTCTCATCGACTTCAGTTTCTGCATCCACCCACGTTCTCATTGACTTCAGTTTCTGCATCCACCCCTCTTCTTTTTAAGTTCAGTTGCAGCATACACCCATCTTCTCATTGACTTCAGTTTCTGCATCCACCCATATTCTCATCGACATCAGTTTCTGCATCCACCCATCTTCTCATCGACTTCAATTTCTGCATCCACCTACCTTCTCATCGACTTCAGTTTATGCATCCACCCATCTTCTCATCGACTTCAGTGTCTGGATCCACCCATCTTCTCATTCACTTCAGTTGCTGCATCCACCCATCTTCTCATTGACTTCAGTTGCTGCACCCACGAATCTTCTCATCGACTTCAGTTTCTGCATCCACCCATCTTCTCATTGACTTCAGAGACTGTATCCACTCATCTTCTCATTGACTTCAGTTTCCGCATCCACCCCTCTTCTCTTTAACTTCAGTTGCTGCATACACCCATCTTCTCATTGACTTCAGTTTCTACACCCACCCATATTCTCATCGACAGCAGTTTCTGCATCCACCCATCTTCTCATCGACGTCAGTTTCTGCATCCACCCATCTTCTCATCGACTTCAGTGTCTGCATCCACCCATCTTCTCATCACTTCAGTTGCTGCATCCACCCATCTTCTCATTGACTTAAGTTGCTGCATCCACCAATCTTCTCATCGACTTCAGTTTCTGCATCCACCCATCTTCTCATTGACTTCAGTGACTGTATCCACTCATCTTCACATTGACTTCAGTTTCTGCATCCACCCATCTTCTCTTTAATTTCATTCCCTGCATCTACCCATCTTGTCATCGATTTAAGTTTCTGCATCCACCTATATTCTCATCGACAGCAGTTTCTGCATCCACCCATCTTCTCATCGACGTCAGTTTCTGCATCCACCTACCTTCTCATCGACTTCAGTTGCTGCATCCACCCATCTTCTCATTGACTTCAGTTGCTGCATCCACCCATCTTCTCATTGACTTCAGTTGCTGCATCCACCCATCTTCTCCTCAACTTCAGTTTCTGCATCCACCCATCTTCTCATGGACTTCAGGCTCTGCATCCTCCCATCTTCTCATTGACTTCCGTTTCTGCATCCACCCATCTTCTCATCGACTTCAGTTTCTGCATACAGCCACTTCCTCATTGACTTCAGTTTCTGCATCCATCCAACCTCTCATTGACTTCAGTTTCTGCATCCACCCTTCTTCTCATTGACTTCAGTTTCTGCGTCCTCCCAACCTCTCATTGACTTCAGTTTCTGCATCCACCCATCTTCTCACCGACTTCAGTGACTGTATCCACCCATCTTCTCATTGACTTCAGTATCTGCATCCACCCATCTTCTCTTTAATTTCATTTCCTGCATCTACCCATCTTCTCATCGATTACAGTTTCTGCATCCACCCATCTTCTCATGGACTTCAGGCACAGCATTCACCCATCTTCTCATTGACTTCAGTTGCTGCATCCACCTATCTTCTCATTGACTTCAGTTTCTGCATGTACCCATCTTCTCATCGACTTCAGTTTCTGCATCCACCCACGTTCTCATTGACTTCAGTTTCTGCATCCACCCCTCTTCTTTTTAAGTTCAGTTGCAGCATACACCCATCTTCTCATTGACTTCAGTTTCTGCATCCACCCATATTCTCATCGACATCAGTTTCTGCATCCACCCATCTTCTCATCGACTTCAATTTCTGCATCCACCTACCTTCTCATCGACTTCAGTTTATGCATCCACCCATCTTCTCATCGACTTCAGTGTCTGGATCCACCCATCTTCTCATTCACTTCAGTTGCTGCATCCACCCATCTTCTCATTGACTTCAGTTGCTGCACCCACGAATCTTCTCATCGACTTCAGTTTCTGCATCCACCCATCTTCTCATTGACTTCAGAGACTGTATCCACT
Organism: Mobula birostris; assembly: GCF_030028105.1. NCBI lineage: Eukaryota > Metazoa > Chordata > Chondrichthyes > Myliobatiformes > Myliobatidae > Mobula > Mobula birostris. The sequence continues at coordinate 90,913,887 of NC_092378.1, forward strand.
CATCTTCTCATTGACTTCAGTTTCCGCATCCACCCCTCTTCTCTTTAACTTCAGTTGCTGCATACACCCATCTTCTCATTGACTTCAGTTTCTACACCCACCCATATTCTCATCGACAGCAGTTTCTGCATCCACCCATCTTCTCATCGACGTCAGTTTCTGCATCCACCCATCTTCTCATCGACTTCAGTGTCTGCATCCACCCATCTTCTCATTCACTTCAGTTGCTGCATCCACCCATCTTCTCATCGACTTAAGTTGCTGCATCCACCCATCTTCTCATTGACTTCAGTTGCTGCATCCACCCATCTTCTCATTGACTTCAGTTGCTGCATCCACCCATCTTCTCCTCAACTTCAGTTTCTGCATCCACCCATCTTCTCATGGACTTCAGGCTCTGCATCCTCCCATCTTCTCATTGACTTCCGTTTCTGCATCCACCCATCTTCTCATCGACTTCAGTTTCTGCATACAGCCACTTCCTCATTGACTTCAGTTTCTGCATCCATCCAACCTCTCATTGACTTCAGTTTCTGCATCCACCCTTCTTCTCATTGACTTCAGTTTCTGCGTCCTCCCAACCTCTCATTGACTTCAGTTTCTGCATCCACCCATCTTCTCACCGACTTCAGTGACTGTATCCACCCATCTTCTCATTGACTTCAGTTTCTGCATCCACCCATCTTCTCTTTAATTTCATTTCCTGCATCTACCCATCTTCTCATCGATTACAGTTTCTGCATCCACCCATCTTCTCATCGACAGCAGTTGCTGTATCTACCCATCTTCTCATTGACGTCAGTCTCTGCAACCAACCACCTTCTCCTCTACTTCAGTTTCTGCAACCACCCATCTTCTCATGGACTTCAGGCTCTGCATCGTCCCATCTTCTCATTGACTTCAGATGCTGCATCCACCCATCTTCTCATCGACTTCAGATTCTACATGCAACCATCTTCTCATTGACTTCAGTCTCTGCATCCACCTATCTTTTCCTCAACTTCAGTTTCTGCATCCACCCATCTTCTTATGGACTTCAGGCACAGCATCCACCCATCTTCTCATTTACTTCAGTTGCTGCATCCACCCACGTTCTCACTGATTTCAGTTTCTGCATCCACCCATCTTCTCTTTAACTTCAGTTGCTGCATACACCCATCTTCACATTGACTTCAGTTTCTGCATCCACCCATATTCTCATCGACATCAGTTTCTGCATCCACCCATCTTCTCATCGACTTCAGTTTCTGCATCCACCTACCTTCTCATCGACTTCAGTTTCTGCATCCACCCATCTTCTCATCGACTTAAGTGTCTGCATCCACCCATCTTCTCATTGACTTCAGTTGCTGCATCCAACCATCTTCTCATTGACTTCAGTTGCTGCATCCACCCATCTTCTCATTGATTTCAGTTGCTGCATCCACCAATCATCTCATCGACTTCAGTTTCTGCATCCACCCATCTTCTCATCGACATCAGTGACTGTATTGACCCATCTTCTCATTGACTTCAGTTTCTGCATCCACCCATCTTCTCATCGACACAAGTTGCTGCATCTACCCATCTTCTCATTGACTTCAGTCTCTGCATGCACCCATCTTCTCCACAACTTCAGTTACTGCATCCACCCATCTTCTCATTGAATTCAGTTGCTGCATTCACCGATCTTCTCATTGACTTCAATTTCTGCATGCACCCATCTTCTCATCGACTTCTGTTTCTGCATCCACACATATTCTCATTGACTTCAGTTTCTGCATCCACCCATATTCTCATTGACTTCAGTTTCTGCATCCACCTACCTTCTCATCGACTTCAGTGTCTGCATCCACCCATCTTCTCATTCACTTCAGTTGCTGCATCCACCCATCTTCTCATTGACTTAAGTTGCTGCATCCACCAATCTTCTCATCGACTTCAGTTTCTGCATCCACCCATCTTCTCATTGACTTCAGTGACTGTATCCACTCATCTTCACATTGACTTCAGTTTCTGCATCCACCCATCTTCTCTTTAATTTCATTCCCTGCATCTACCCATCTTGTCATCGATTTAAGTTTCTGCATCCACCTATATTCTCATCGACAGCAGTTTCTGCATCCACCCATCTTCTCATCGACGTCAGTTTCTGCATCCACCTACCTTCTCATCGACTTCAGTTGCTGCATCCACCCATCTTCTCATTGACTTCAGTTGCTGCATCCACCCATCTTCTCATTGACTTCAGTTGCTGCATCCACCCATCTTCTCCTCAACTTCAGTTTCTGCATCCACCCATCTTCTCATGGACTTCAGGCTCTGCATCCTCCCATCTTCTCATTGACTTCCGTTTCTGCATCCACCCATCTTCTCATCGACTTCAGTTTCTGCATACAGCCACTTCCTCATTGACTTCAGTTTCTGCATCCATCCAACCTCTCATTGACTTCAGTTTCTGCATCCACCCTTCTTCTCATTGACTTCAGTTTCTGCGTCCACCCAACCTCTCATTGACTTCAGTTTCTGCATCCACCCATCTTCTCACCGACTTCAGTGACTGTATCCACCCATCTTCTCATTGACTTCAGTTTCTGCATCCACCCATCTTCTCTTTAATTTCATTTCCTGCATCTACCCATCTTCTCATCGATTACAGTTTCTGCATCCACCCATCTTCTCATCGACAGCAGTTGCTGTATCTACCCATCTTCTCATTGACGTCAGTCTCTGCAACCACCCACCTTCTCCTCTACTTCAGTTTCTGCAACCACCCATCTTCTCATGGACTTCAGGCTCTGCATCCTCCCATCTTCTCATTGACTTCAGATGCTGCATCCACCCATCTTCTCATTCACTTCAGAGACTGTATACACTCATCTTCTCATTGACTTCAGTTTCTGCATCCACCCATATTCTCTTTAATTTCATTCCCTGCATCTACCCATCTTCTCATCGATTTAAGTTTCTGCATCCACCTATATTCTCATCGACAGCAGTTTCTGCATCCACCCATCTTCTCATCGATTTCAGTTTATGCATCCACCTACCTTCTCATCGACTTCAGTTTCTGCATCCACCCATCTTCTCATCGACTTCAGGCTCTGCATCCACCCATCTTCTCATTGACTTCAGTTGCTGCATCCACCCATCTTCTCATTGACTTCAGATGCTGCATCCACCCATCTTCTCCTCAACTTCAGTTTCTGCATCCACCCATCTTCTCATGGACTTCAGGCTCTGCATCCTCCCATCTTCTCATTGACTTCAGTTTCTGCATCCACCAACCTCTCATTGACTTCAGTTTCTGCATCCACCCATCTTCTCTTTGACTTCATTTGCTGCTTCCACCAATCTTCTTATCGACTTCAGTTTCTGCATCCACCCATCGTCTCATTGACTTCAGTTTCTGCGTCCACCCAACCTCTCATTGACTTCAGTTGCTGCATCCACCCATCTTCTCATCGACTTCAGTTTCTGCATCCACCCATCTTCTCTTTAATTTCATTTCCTGCATCTACCCATCTTCGCACCGATTTCAGTTTCTGCATCCACCCATCTTCTCATCGACACCAGTTGCTGCATCTACCCATCTTCTCATTGAATTCAGTCTCTGCATCCACCTATCTTCTCCTCAACTTCAGTTTCTGTATCCACCCATCTTCTCATGGACTTCAGGCACAGCATCCACCCATCTTCTCACTGACTTCAGTTGCTGCATCCACCCATCTCCTCATCGACTTCAGTTTCTGCATGTACCCATCTTTCATCAACTTCAGTTTCTGCATCCACCCACGTTCTCATTGATTTCAGTTTCTGCATCCAACCATTTTCTCTTTAACTTCAGTTGCTGCAATCACCCATCTTCTCATTGACTTCAGTTTCTGCATCCACCTGCCTTCTCATCGACTTCAATTTCTGCATCCACCCATCTTCTCATCGACTTAAATGTCTGCATCCACCCATCTTGTAATTGACTTCAGTTGCTGCATCCACCCATCTGCTCATTCACTTCAGTCTCTGCATCCACCCATCTTCTCATTGACTTCAGTTGCTGCATCCACCCATCTTCTCATTGACTTCAGTTGCTGCATCCACCAGTCTTCTCATAGACTTCAGTTTCTGCATCCACCCGTCTTCTCTTCGACATCAGTGACTGTATCGACCCATCTTCTCATTGACTTCAGTTTCTGCCCACCCAGCTTCTCTTTAATTTCATTCCCTGCATCTACCCATCTTCTCATCGATTTCAGTTTCTGCATCCACCCATCTTCTCATCGACACCAGTTGCTGCATGTACCCATCTTCTCATTGACTTCAGTCTCTGCATGCACCCATCTTCTCCACAACTTTAGTTACTGCATCCACCCATCTTCTCATTGACTTCAATTTCTGCATGCACCCATCTTCTCATCGACAGCAGTTTCTGCATCCACCCATATTCTCATTGACTTCAGTTTCTGCATCCACCTACCTTCTCATCGACTTCAGTTTTTGCATCCACCCATCTTCTCTTTAACTTCAGGTGCTGCATACACCCATCTTCTCATTGACTTCAGTTTCTGCATCCACGCATATTCTCATCGACATCAGTTTCTGCATCCACCCATCTTCTCATCGACTTCAGTTTCTGCATCCACCTACCTTCTCATCGACTTCAGTTTCTACATCCACCCATCTTCTCATCGACTTCAGTGTCTGCATCCACCCATCTTCTCATTGACTTCAATTGCTGCATCCACCCATCTTCTCATTGACTTCAGTTGCTGCATCCACCAATCTTCTCATCGACTTCAGTTTCTGCAACCACCCATCTTCTCATTGACTTCAGTGACTGTATCCACTCATCTTCTCATTGACTTCAGTTTCTGCATCCACCCACCTTCTCTTTAATTTCATTCCCTGCATCTACCCATCTTCTCATCGATTTAAATTTCTGCATCCACCCATCTTCTCATTGACTTCAGTCTCTGCATGCACCCACCTTCTCATCGACTTCAGTTTCTACGTCCACCCAACCTCTCCTTGACTTCAGTTCCTGCATCCACCCATCTTCTCATCGACATCAGTTTCTACATCCACCCATCTTCTCATCGACTTCAGTGACAGTATCCACCCATCTTCTCATTGTCTTCAGTTTCTGCATCCACCCATCTTCTCATGGACTTCAGGCACAGCATTCACCCATCTTCTGATTGACTTCAGTTGCTGCATCCACCTATCTTCTCATTGACTTCAGTTTCTGCATCTACCCATCTTGTCATCGATTTAAGTTTCTGCATCCACCTATATTCTCATCGACAGCAGTTTCTGCATCCACCCATCTTCTCATCGACGTCAGTTTCTGCATCCACCTACCTTCTCATCGACTTCAGTTGCTGCATCCACCCATCTTCTCATTGACTTCAGTTGCTGCATCCACCCATCTTCTCATTGACTTCAGTTGCTGCATCCACCCATCTTCTCCTCAACTTCAGTTTCTGCATCCACCCATCTTCTCATGGACTTCAGGCTCTGCATCCTCCCATCTTCTCATTGACTTCCGTTTCTGCATCCACCCATCTTCTCATCGACTTCAGTTTCTGCATACAGCCACTTCCTCATTGACTTCAGTTTCTGCATCCATCCAACCTCTCATTGACTTCAGTTTCTGCATCCACCCTTCTTCTCATTGACTTCAGTTTCTGCGTCCTCCCAACCTCTCATTGACTTCAGTTTCTGCATCCACCCATCTTCTCACCGACTTCAGTGACTGTATCCACCCATCTTCTCATTGACTTCAGTTTCTGCATCCACCCATCTTCTCTTTAATTTCATTTCCTGCATCTACCCATCTTCTCATCGATTACAGTTTCTGCATCCACCCATCTTCTCATGGACTTCAGGCACAGCATTCACCCATCTTCTCATTGACTTCAGTTGCTGCATCCACCTATCTTCTCATTGACTTCAGTTTCTGCATGTACCCATCTTCTCATCGACTTCAGTTTCTGCATCCACCCACGTTCTCATTGACTTCAGTTTCTGCATCCACCCCTCTTCTTTTTAAGTTCAGTTGCAGCATACACCCATCTTCTCATTGACTTCAGTTTCTGCATCCACCCATATTCTCATCGACATCAGTTTCTGCATCCACCCATCTTCTCATCGACTTCAATTTCTGCATCCACCTACCTTCTCATCGACTTCAGTTTATGCATCCACCCATCTTCTCATCGACTTCAGTGTCTGGATCCACCCATCTTCTCATTCACTTCAGTTGCTGCATCCACCCATCTTCTCATTGACTTCAGTTGCTGCACCCACGAATCTTCTCATCGACTTCAGTTTCTGCATCCACCCATCTTCTCATTGACTTCAGAGACTGTATCCACTCATCTTCTCATTGACTTCAGTTTCCGCATCCACCCCTCTTCTCTTTAACTTCAGTTGCTGCATACACCCATCTTCTCATTGACTTCAGTTTCTACACCCACCCATATTCTCATCGACAGCAGTTTCTGCATCCACCCATCTTCTCATCGACGTCAGTTTCTGCATCCACCCATCTTCTCATCGACTTCAGTGTCTGCATCCACCCATCTTCTCATTCACTTCAGTTGCTGCATCCACCCATCTTCTCATCGACTTAAGTTGCTGCATCCACCCATCTTCTCATTGACTTCAGTTGCTGCATCCACCCATCTTCTCATTGACTTCAGTTGCTGCATCCACCCATCTTCTCCTCAACTTCAGTTTCTGCATCCACCCATCTTCTCATGGACTTCAGGCTCTGCATCCTCCCATCTTCTCATTGACTTCCGTTTCTGCATCCACCCATCTTCTCATCGACTTCAGTTTCTGCATACAGCCACTTCCTCATTGACTTCAGTTTCTGCATCCATCCAACCTCTCATTGACTTCAGTTTCTGCATCCACCCTTCTTCTCATTGACTTCAGTTTCTGCGTCCTCCCAACCTCTCATTGACTTCAGTTTCTGCATCCACCCATCTTCTCACCGACTTCAGTGACTGTATCCACCCATCTTCTCATTGACTTCAGTTTCTGCATCCACCCATCTTCTCTTTAATTTCATTTCCTGCATCTACCCATCTTCTCATCGATTACAGTTTCTGCATCCACCCATCTTCTCATCGACAGCAGTTGCTGTATCTACCCATCTTCTCATTGACGTCAGTCTCTGCAACCAACCACCTTCTCCTCTACTTCAGTTTCTGCAACCACCCATCTTCTCATGGACTTCAGGCTCTGCATCGTCCCATCTTCTCATTGACTTCAGATGCTGCATCCACCCATCTTCTCATCGACTTCAGATTCTACATGCAACCATCTTCTCATTGACTTCAGTCTCTGCATCCACCTATCTTTTCCTCAACTTCAGTTTCTGCATCCACCCATCTTCTTATGGACTTCAGGCACAGCATCCACCCATCTTCTCATTTACTTCAGTTGCTGCATCCACCCACGTTCTCACTGATTTCAGTTTCTGCATCCACCCATCTTCTCTTTAACTTCAGTTGCTGCATACACCCATCTTCACATTGACTTCAGTTTCTGCATCCACCCATATTCTCATCGACATCAGTTTCTGCATCCACCCATCTTCTCATCGACTTCAGTTTCTGCATCCACCTACCTTCTCATCGACTTCAGTTTCTGCATCCACCCATCTTCTCATCGACTTAAGTGTCTGCATCCACCCATCTTCTCATTGACTTCAGTTGCTGCATCCAACCATCTTCTCATTGACTTCAGTTGCTGCATCCACCCATCTTCTCATTGATTTCAGTTGCTGCATCCACCAATCATCTCATCGACTTCAGTTTCTGCATCCACCCATCTTCTCATCGACATCAGTGACTGTATTGACCCATCTTCTCATTGACTTCAGTTTCTGCATCCACCCATCTTCTCATCGACACAAGTTGCTGCATCTACCCATCTTCTCATTGACTTCAGTCTCTGCATGCACCCATCTTCTCCACAACTTCAGTTACTGCATCCACCCATCTTCTCATTGAATTCAGTTGCTGCATTCACCGATCTTCTCATTGACTTCAATTTCTGCATGCACCCATCTTCTCATCGACTTCTGTTTCTGCATCCACACATATTCTCATTGACTTCAGTTTCTGCATCCACCCATATTCTCATTGACTTCAGTTTCTGCATCCACCTACCTTCTCATCGACTTCAGTTTCTTCATACACCCATCTTCTCATTGACTTCTTTTGCTGCATCTACCTACCTTCTCATCGACTTCAGTTTCTGAATCCACCCATCTTCTCATCGACTACAATTTCTGCGTCCACCCAACCTCTCATTGACTTCAGTTGCTGCATCCACCCATCTTCTCATCGACTTCTGTTTCTGCACCCACCCACCTTCTCATCGACTTCAGTGACTGTATCCACCCATCTTCTCATTGACTTCAGTCTCTGCATGCACCCACCTTCTCATCGACTTCAGTTTCTGCGTCCACCCAACCTCTCATTGACTTCAGTTCCTGCATCCACCCATCTTCTCATCGACTTCAGTTTCTGCATCCACCCATCTTCTCATCGACTTCAGTGACTGTATCCACCCATCTTCTCATTGTCTTCAGTTTCTGCATCCACCCATCTTCTCTTTAATTTCATTCCTTCATCTACCCATCTTCTCATCGATTTCAGTTTCTGCATCCACCCATCTTCTCATCGACACCAGTTGCTGCATCTACCCATCTTCTCATTGACTTCAATCTCTGCATCCACCCATCTTCTCATGGACTTCAGTTTCTGCATCCACCCATTTTCTCATGGACTTCAGGCACAGCATCCACCCATCTTCTCATTGACTTCAGTTGCTGCATCCACCCATCTTCTCATCGACTTCAGTTTCTGCATGTACCCATCTTCTCATCGACTTCAGTTTCTGCATCAACCCATCTTCTCATTGACTTCAGTTTCTGCATCCACCCCTCTTCTCTTTAACTTCAGTTGCTGCATACACCCATCTTCTCATTGACTTCAGTTTCTGCATCCACCCATATTCTCATCGACATCAGTTTCTGCATCCACCTATCTTCTCATCGACTTCAGTTTCTCCATCCACCTACCTTCTCATCGACTTCAGTTTCTGCATCCACCCATCTTCTCATCGACTTCAGTGTCTGCATCCACCCATCTTCTCATTCACTTCAGCTGCTGCATCCACCCATCTTCTCATTGACTTCAGTTGCTGCATCCACCAATCTTCTCATCGACTTCAGTTTCTGCATCCACCCATCTTCTCATTGACTTCAGTGACTGTATCCACTCATCTTCACATTGACTTCAGTTTCTGCATCCACCCATCTTCTCTTTAATTTCATTCCCTGCATTTATTCATCTTGTCATCGATTTAAGTTTCTGCATCCACCTATATTCTCATCGACAGCAGTTTCTGCATCCACCCGTCTTCTCATCGACGTCAGTTTCTGCAGCCACCTACCTTCTCATCGACTTCAGTTTCTGCATCCACCCATCTTCTCATTGACTTCAGTTGCTGCATCCACCCATCTTCTTATTGACTTCAGTTGCTGCATCCACCCATCTTCTCCTCAACTTCAGTTTCTGCATCCTCCCATCTTCTCATGGACTTCAGGCTCTGCATCCTCCCATCTTCTCACTGACTTCCGTTTCTGCATCCACCCATCTTCTCATCGACTTCAGTTTCTGCATACAGCCACTTCCTCATTGACTTCAGTTTCTGCATCCATCCAACCTCTCATTGACTTCAGTTTCTGCATCCACCCTTCTTCTTATTGACTTCAGTTTCTGCGTCCACCCAACTTCTCATTGACTTCAGTTGCTGCATCCACTCATCTTCTCATTGTCTTCAGTTTCTGCATACACCCATCTTCTCTTTAATTTCATTCCCTGCATCTACCCATCTTCTCATCGATTTCAGTTTCTGCATCCATCCAACCTCTCATTGACTTCAGTTTCTGCATCCACCCTTCTTCTCATTGACTTCATTTGCTGCATCCACCAATCTTCTCATCGACTTCAGTTTCTGCATCCACCCATCTTCTCATCGACTTCAGTTTCTGCGTCCACCCAACATCTCATTGACTTCAGTTGCTGCATCCACCCATCTTCTCACCGATTTCAGTTTCTGCATCCACCCATCTTCTCATCGACTTCAGTTTCTGCGTCCACCCAACCTCTCATTGACTTCAGTTGCTGCATCCACCCATCTCCTCATCGACTTCAGTTTCTGCATGTACCCATCTTCTCATCAACTTCAGTTTCTGCATCCACCCACGTTCTCATTGATTTCAGTTTCTGCATCCAACCATCTTCTCTTTAACTTCAGTTGCTGCATTCACCCATCTTCTCATTGACTTCAGTTTCTGCATCCACCCATATTCTCATCGACATCAGTTATTGCATCCACCCATCTTCTCATCGACATCAGTTTCTGCATGCACCTGCCTTCTCATCGGCTTCAGTTTCTACATCCACCCATCTTCTCATCGACTTCAGTGTCTGCATCCACCCATCTTCTCATTGACTTCAGTTGCTGCATCCACCCATCTTCTCATTGACTTCAGTTGCTGCATCCACCAATCTTCTCATCGACTTCAGTTTCTGCAACCACCCATCTTCTCATTGACTTCAGTGACTGTATCCACTCATCTTCTCATTGACTTCAGTTTCTGCATCCACCCACCTTCTCTTTAATTTCATTCCCTGCATCTACCCATCTTCTCATCGATTTAAATTTCTGCATCCACCCATCTTCTCATTGACTTCAGTCTCTGCATGCACCCACCTTCTCATCGACTTCAGTTTCTACGTCCACCCAACCTCTCATTGACTTCAGTTCCTGCATCCACCCATCTTCTCATCGACTTCAGTTTCTACATCCACCAATCTTCTCATCGACTTCAGTGACAGTATCCACCCATCTTCTCATTGTCTTCAGTTTCTGCATCCACCCATCTTCTCATGGACTTCAGGCACAGCATTCACCCATCTTCTCATTGACTTCAGTTGCTGCATCCACCTATCTTCTCATCAACTTCAGTTTCTGCATGTACCCATCTTCTCATCGACTTCAGTTTCTGCATCCACCCATGTTCTCATTGACTTCAGTTTCTGCATCCACCCCTCTTCTTTTTAAGTTCAGTTGCAGCATACACCCATCTTCTCATTGACTTCAGTTTCTGCATCCACCCATATTCTCATCGACATCAGTTTCTGCATCCACCCATCTTCTCATCGACTTCAATTTCTGCATCCACCTACCTTCTCATCGACTTCAGTTTATGCATCCACCCATCTTCTCATCGACTTCAGTGTCTGGATCCACCCATCTTCTCATTCACTTCAGTTGCTCCATCCACCCATCTTCTCATTGACTTCAGTTGCTGCACCCACGAATCTACTCATCGAATTCAGTTTCTGCATCCACCCATCTTCTCATTGACTTCAGAGACTGTATCCACTCATCTTCTCATTGACTTCAGTTTCTGCATCCACCCCTCTTCTCTTTAACTTCAGTTGCTGCATACACCCATCTTCTCATCGACTTCAGTGTCTGCATCCACCCATCTTCTCATTCACTTCAGTTGCTGCATCCACCTATCTTCTCATTGACTTAAGTTGCTGCATTTACCAATCTTCTCATTGACTTAAGTTGCTGCATTTACCAATCTTCTCATCGACTTCAGTTTCTGCATCCACCCATCTTCACATTGACTTCAGTTTCTGCATCCACCCATCTTCTCTTTAATTTCATTCCCTGCATCTACCCATCTTGTCATCGATTTAAGTTTCTGCATCCACCTATATTCTCATCGACAGCAGTTTCTGCATCCACCCATCTTCTCATCGACTTCAGTTTCTGCATACAGCCACTTCCTCATTGACTTCAGTTTCTGCATCCATCCAACCTCTCATTGACTTCAGTTTCTGCATCCACCCTTCTTCTCATTGACTTCAGTTTCTGCGTCCACCCAACCTCTCATTGACTTCCGTTGCTGCATCCACCCATCTTCTCATCGACTTCAGTTTCTGCATCCACCCATCTTCTCACCGACTTCAGTGACTGTATCCACCCATCTTCTCATTGACTTCAGTTTCTGCATCCACCCATCTTCTCTTTAATTTCATTTCCTGCATCTACCCATCTTCTCATCGATTACAGTTTCTGCATCCACCCATCTTCTCATCGACACCAGTTGCTGTATCTACCCATCTTCTCATTGACGTCAGTCTCTGCAACCACCCACCTTCTCCTCTACTTCAGTTTCTACAACCACCCATCTTCTCATGGACTTCAGGCTCTGCATCCTCCCATCTTCTCATTGACTTCAGATGCTGCATCCACCCATCTTCTCATCGACTTCAGATTGTGCATGCAACCATCTTCTCATTGACTTCAGTCTCTGCATCCACCTATCTTTTCCTCAACTTCAGTTTCTGCATCCACCCATCTTCTTATGGACTTCAGGCACAGCATCCACTCATCTTCTCATTGACTTCAGTTGCTGCATCCACCCACGTTCTCACTGATTTCAGTTTCTACATCCACCCATCTTCTCTTTAACTTCAGTTGCTGCATACACCCATCTTCTCATTGACTTCTGTTTCTGCATCCACCCATATTCTCATCGACATCAGTTTCTGCATCCACCCATCTTCTCATCGACTTCAGTTTCTGCATCCACCTACCTTCTCATCAACTTCAGTTTCTGCATCCACCCATCTTCTCATCGACTTAAGTGTCTGCATCCTCCCAACTTCTCATTGACTTCAGTTGCTGCATCCAACCATCTTCTCATTGATTTCAGTTGCTGCATCCACCCATCTTCTCATTGATTTCAGTTGCTGCATCCACCAATCATCTCATCGACTTCAGTTTCTGCATCCACCCATCTTCTCATCGACATCAGTGACTGTATTGACCCATCTTCTCATTGACTTCAGTTTCTGCATCCACCCATCTTCTCATCGACACCAGTTGCTGCATCTACCCATCTTCTCATTGACTTCAGTCTCTGCATGCACCCATCTTCTCCACAACTTCAGTTACTGCATCCACCCATCTTCTCATTGAATTCAGTTGCTGCATTCACCGATCTTCTCATTGACTTCAATTTCTGCATGCACCCATCTTCTCATCGACTTCAGTTTCTGCATCCACACATATTCTCATTGACTTCAGTTCTGCATCCACCCATATTCTCATTGACTTCAGTTTCTGCATCCACCTACCTTCTCATCAACTTCAGTTTCTGCATACACCCATCTTCTCATTGACTTCTTTTGCTGCATCTACTTACCTTCTCATCGACTTCAGTTTCTGAATCCACCCATCTTCTCATCGACTACAATTTCTGCGTCCACCCAACCTTTCATTGACTTCAGTTGCTGCATCCACCCATCTTCTCATCGACTTCTGTTTCTGCACCCACCCACCTTCTCATCGACTTCAGTGACTGTATCCACCCATCTTCTCATTGACTTCTGTCTCTGCATGCACCCACCTTCTCATCGACTTCAGTTTCTGCGTCCACCCAACCTCTCATTGACTTCAGTTCCTGCGTCCACCCATCTTCTCATCGACTTCAGTTTCTGCATCCACCCATCTTCTCATCGACTTCAGTGACTCTATCCACCCATCTTCTCATTGTCTTCAGTTTCTGCATCCACCCATCTTCTCTTTAATTTCATTCCTTCATCTACCCATCTTCTCATCGATTTCAGTTTCTGCATCCACCCATCTTCTCATCGACACCAGTTGCTGCATCTACCCATCTTCTCATTGACTTCAATCTCTGCATCCACCCATCTTCTCATGGACTTCAGTTTCTGCATCCACCCTTTTTCTCATGGACTTCAGGCACAGCATCCACCCATCTTCTCATTGACTTCAGTTGCTGCATCCACCCATCTTCTCATCGACTTCAGTTTCTGCATGTACCCATCTTCTCATCGACTTCAGTTTCTGCTTCCACCTACCTTCTCATCGACTTCAGATTCTGCATCCACCCATCTTCTCATCGACTTCAGTGTCTGCATCCACCCATCTTCTCATTCACTTCAGCTGCTGCATCCACCCATCTTCTCATTGACTTCAGTTGCTGCATCCACCAATCTTCTCATCGACTTCAGTTTCTGCATCCACCCATCTTCTCATTGACTTCAGTGACTGTATCCACTCATCTTCACATTGACTTCAGTTTCTGCATCCACCCATCTTCTCTTTAATTTCATTCCCTGCATCTACCCATCTTGTCATCGATTTAAGTTTCTGCATCCACCTATATTCTCATCGACAGCAGTTTCTGCATCCACCCGTCTTCTCATCGACGTCAGTTTCTGCAGCCACCTACCTTCTCATCGACTTCAGTTTCTGCATCCACCCATCTTCTCATTGACTTCAGTTGCTGCATCCACCCATCTTCTCATTGACTTCAGTTGCTGCATCCACCCATCTTCTCCTCAACTTCAGTTTCTGCATCCACCCATCTTCTCATGGACTTCAGGCTCTGCATCCTCCCATCTTCTCATTGACTTCCGTTTCTGCATCCACCCATCTTCTCATCGACTTCAGTTTCTGCATACAGCCACTTCCTCATTGACTTAAGTTTCTGCATCCATCCAACCTCTCATTGACTTCAGTTTCTGCATCCACCCTTCTTCTCATGGACTTCAGTTTCTGCGTCCACCCAACTTCTCATTGACTTCAGTTGCTGCATCCACCCATCTTCTCATTGTCTTCAGTTTCTGCATACACCCATCTTCTCTTTAATTTCATTCCCTGCATCTACCCATCTTCTCATCGATTTCAGTTTCTGCATCCATCCAACCTCTCATTGACTTCAGTTTCTGCATCCACCCTTCTTCTCATTGACGTCATTTGCTGCATCCACCAATCTTCTCATCGACTTCAGTTTCTGCGTCCACCCAACGTCTCATTGACTTCAGTTGCTGCATCCACCCATCTTCTCATTGACTTCAGTTTCTGCATCTGCCCATCTTCTCATCGACTTCAGTGACTGTATCCACCCATCTTCTCATTGACTTCAGTTTCTGCATACACCCATCTTCTCTTTAATTTCATTTCATGCATCTACCCATCTTCTCATCGACTTCAGTCTCTGCATCCACCTATCTTTTCCTCAACTTCAGTTTCTGCATCCACCCATCTTCTTATGGACTTCAGGCACAACATCCACCCATCTTCTCATTGACTTCAGTTGCTGCATCCACCCACGTTCTCACTGATTTCAGTTTCTGCATCCACCCATCTTCTCTTTAACTTCAGTTGCTGCATACACCCATCTTCTCATTGACTTCAGTTTCTGCATCCACCCATATTCTCATCGACATCAGTTTCTGCATCCACCCATCTTCTCATCGACTTCAGTTTCTGCATCCACCTACCTTCTCATCGACTTCAGTTTCTGCATCCATCCATCTTCTCATCGACTTAAGTGTCTGCATCCACCCATCTTCGCATTGACTTCAGTTGCTGCATCCAGCCATCTTCTCATTGACTTCAGTTGCTGCATCCACCCATCTTCTCATTGATTTCAGTTGCTGCATCCACCAATCATCTCATCCACTTCAGTTTCTGCATCCACCCATCTTCTCATCGACATCAGTGACTCTATTGACCCATCTTCTCATTGACTTCAGTTTCTGCATCCACCCATCTTCTCATCGACACCAGTTGCTGCATCTACCCATCTTCTCATTGACTTCAGTCTCTGCATGCACCCATCTTCTCCACAACTTCAGTAACTGCATCCACCCATCTTCTCATTGAATTCAGTTGCTGCATTCACCGATCTTCTCATTGACTTCAATTTCTGCATGCACCCATCTTCTCATCGACTTCAGTTTCTGCATCCACCCATATTCTCACTGACTTCAGTTTCTGCATCCACCTACCTTCTCATCGACTTCAGTTTCTGCATACACCCATTTTCTCATTGACTTCTTTTGCTGCATCTACCTACCTTCTCATCGACTTCAGTTTCTGAATCCACCCATCTTCTCATCGACTACAATTTCTGCGTCCACCCAACCTCTCATTGACTTCAGTTGCTGCATCAACCCATCTTCTCATCGACTTCTGTTTCTGCACCCACCCACCTTCTCATCGACTTCAGTGACTGTATCCACCCATCTTCTCATTGTCTTCAGTTTCTGCATCCACCCATCTTCTCTTTCATTTCATTTCCTGCATCTACCCAACTTCTCATCGATTTCAGTTTCTGCATCCACCCATCTTTTCATCGACACCAGTTGCTGCATCTACCCATCTTATCATTGTCGTCAGTCTCTGCATCTACCCATCATCTCATCGATTTAAATTTCTGCATCCACCCATCTTCTCATTGACTTCATTTGCTGCATCCACCCATCTTGTCATCGACTTCAGTTTCTGCATCCACCCGTCTTCTCATCGACTTCTGTTTCTACATCCACCCAACCTCTCATTGTCTTCAG
This sequence comes from Mobula birostris, assembly GCF_030028105.1. Taxonomy (NCBI): domain Eukaryota; kingdom Metazoa; phylum Chordata; class Chondrichthyes; order Myliobatiformes; family Myliobatidae; genus Mobula; species Mobula birostris. Next base: position 90,930,356 of record NC_092378.1, read on the forward strand.
TTTCTGCATCCACCCATCTTCTCATTGACTTCAGTTTCTGCATCCAACCATCTTCTCATCGACTTCAGTTGCTGCATCCACCCATCTTCTCATTGACTTCAGTCTCTGCATGCACCCACCTTCTCATCGACTTCAGTTTCTGCTCCACCCAACCTCTCATTGACTTCAGTTTCTGCATCCACCCATCTTCTCATCGACTTCAGTTTCTGCATCCACCCATCTTCTCATTGACTTCAGTTTCTGCATCCAACCATCTTCTCATCGACTTCACTTGCTGCATCCACCCATCTTCTCATTGACTTCAGTCTCTGAATGCACCCACCTTCTCATCGACTTCAGTTTCTGCTCCACCCAACCTCTCATTGACTTCAGTTCCTGCATCCACCCATCTTCTCATCGACTTCAGTTTCTGCATCCACCCATCTTCTCATCGACTTCAGTGACTGTATCCACCCATCTTCTCATTGTCTTCAGTTTCTGCATCCACCCATCTTCTCTTTAATTTCATTCCCTGCATCTACCCATCTTCTCATCGATTTCAGTTTCTGCATCCATCCAACCTCTCATTGACTTCAGTTTCTGCATCCACCCTTCTTCTCATTGACTTCATTTGCTGCATCCACCAATCTTCTAATCGACTTCAGTTTCTGCATCCACCCATCTTCTCATCGACTTCAGTTTCTGCGTCCACCCAACCTCTCATTGACTTCAGTTGCTGCATCCACCCATCTTCTCATCGACGTCAGTCTCTGCATCCACCTACCTTCTCATCGACTTCAGTTTCTGCATCCACCCATCTTCTCATCGACTTCAGTGTCTGCATCCACCCATCTTCTCATTCACTTCAGTTGCTGCATCCACCCATCTTCTCATTGACATCAGTTGCTGCATCCACCAATCTTCTCATCAACTTCAGTTTCTGCATCCACCCATCTTCTCATTGACTTCAGTGACTGTATCCACTCATCTTCTCTTTGACTTCAGTTTCTGCATCCACCCATCTTCTCTTTAATTTCATTCCCTGCATCTACCCATCTTGTCATCGATTTAAGTTTCTGCATTCACCTATATTCTCATCGACAACAGGTTCTGCATCCACCCATCTTCTCATCGACGTCTGTTACTGCATTCACCTACCTTCTCATCGACTTAAGTTTCTGCATCCACCCATCTTGTCATTGACTTCAGTTGCTGCATCCACCCATCTTCTCATTGACTTCAGTTGCTGCATCCACCCATCTTCTCCTCAGCGCCACTTTCTGCATCCACCCATCTTCTCATGGACTTCAGGCTCTGCATCCTCCCATCTTCTCATTGACTTCAGTTTCTGCATCCACCCATCTTCTCATCGACTTCAGTTTCTGCATACACCCACTTTCTCATCGACTTCAGTTGCTGCATCCACCCATCTTCTCATTGACTTCAGTCTCTGCATGCACCCACCTTCTCATCGACTTCAGTTTCTGCTCCACCCAACCTCTCATTGACTGCATTTGCTGCATCCGCCAATCTTCTCATCGGCTTCAGTTTCTACATCCACCCATCTTCTCATCGACTTCAGTTGCTGCATCCACCCATCTTCTCATTGACTTCAGTCTATGCATGCACCCACCTTCTCATCGACTTCAGTTTCTGCTCCACCCAACCTCTCATTGACTTCAGTTCCTGCATCCACCCATCTTCTCATCGACTTCAGTTTCTGCATCCACCCATCTTCTCATTGACTTCAGTTTCTGCATCCAACCATATTCTCATCGACTTCAGTTGCTGCATCCACCCATCTTCTCATTGACTTCAGTCTCTGCATGCACCCACCTTCTCATCGACTTCAGTTTCTGCTCCACCCAACCTCTCATTGACTTCAGTTCCTGCATCCACCCATCTTATCATCGACTTCAGTTTTTGCATCCACCCATCTTCTCATCGACTTCAGTGACTGTATCCACCCATCTTCTCATTGTCTTCACTTTCTGCATCCACCCATCTTCTCTTTAATTTCATTCCCTGCATCTACCCATCTTCTCATCGATTTCAGTTTCTGCATCCATCCAACCTCTCATTGACTTCAGTTTCTGCATCATCCCTTCTTCTCATTGACTTCATTTGCTGCATCCACCAATCCTCTCATCGACTTCAGTTTCTGCATCCACCCATCTTCTCATCGACTTCAGTTTCTGCGTCCACCCAACCTCTCATTGACTTCAGTTGCTGCATCCACCCATCTTCTCATCGACGTCAGTTTCTGCATCCACCTACCTTCTCATCGACTTCAGTTTCTGCATCCACCCATCTTCTCATCGACTTCAGTGTCTGCATGCACCCATCTTCTCATTCACTTCAGTTGCTGCATCCACCCATCTTCTCATTGACATCAGTTGCTGAATCCACCAATCTTCTCATCGACTTCAGTTTCTGCATCCACCCATCTTCTCATTGACTTCAGTTTCTGCATCCACCCATCTTCTCTTTAATTTCATTCCCTGCATCTACCCATCTTGTCATCGATTTAAGTTTCTGCATTCACCTATATTCTCATCGACAACAGGTTCTGCATCCACCCATCTTCTCATCGACGTCTGTTTCTGCATCCACCTCCTTCTCATCGACTTCTGTTTTTGCATCCACCCATCTTCTACTCAGCGTCACTTTCTGCATCCACCCATCTTCTCATGGACTTCAGGCTCTGCATCCTCCCATCTTCTCATTGACTTCAGTTTCTGCATCCACCCATCTTCTCATCGACTTCAGTTTCTGCATACACCCACTTTCTCATCGACTTCAGTTGCTGCATCCACCCATCTTCTCATTGACTTCAGTCTCTGCATGCACCCACCTTCTCATCGACTTCAGTTTCTGCTCCACCCAACCTCTCTTTGACTTCATTTGCTGCATCCACCAATCTTCTCATCGGCTTCAGTTTCTACATCCACCCATCTTCTCATCGACACCAGTTGCTGCATCTACCCATCTTCTCATTAATGTCAGTCTCTGCATCAACCCATCTTCTCCTCAACTTCAGTCTCTGCATCTACCCATCTTCTCTTCGATTTAAATTTCTGCATCCACCCATCTTCTCATTGACTTCATTTGCTGCATCCACCCATCTACTCATCGACTTCAGTTTCTGCATCCACCCGTCTTCTCATCGACTTCTGTTTCTACATCCACCCATCTTCTCATTGACTTCAGTTTCTGCATCCACCCATCTTCTCATTGACTTCAGTCTCTGCATACACCCACCTTCTCATCGACTTCAGTTTCTGCTCCACCCAACCTCTCATTGACTTCAGTTCCTGCATCCACCCATCTTCTCATCGACTTCAGTTTCTGCATCCACCCATCTTCTCAGTGACTTCAGTTTCTGCATCCAACCATCTTCTCATCGACTTCAGTTGCTGCATCCACCCATCTTCTCATCGACTTCAGTGACTGTATCCACCCATCTTCTCATTGTCTTCAGTTTCTGCATCCACCCATTTTCTCTTTAATTTCATTCCCTGCATCTACCCATCTTCTCATCGATTTCAGTTTCTGCATCCATCCAACCTCTCATTGACTTCAGTTTCTGCATCCACCCTTCTTCTCATTGACTTCATTTGCTGCATCCACCAATCTTCTCATCGACTTCAGTTTCTGCATCCACTCACCTTCTCATCGACTTCAGTTTCTGCATCCACCCATCTTCTCATCGACTTCAGTGTCTGCATCCACCCATCTTCTCATTCACCGCAGTTGCTGCATCCACCCATCTTCTCATTGACATCAGTTGCTGCATCCACCAATCTTCTCATCGACTTCAGTTTCTGCATCCACCCATCTTCTCATTGACTTCAGTTGCTGCATCCACCCATCTTCTCCTCAACTTCAGTTTCTGCATCCACACATCTTCTCATGGACTTCAGGCTCTGCATCCTCCCATCTTCTCATTGACTTCCGTTTCTGCATCCACCCATCTTCTCATCGACTTCAGTTTCTGCATACAGCCACTTCCTCATTGACTTCAGTTTCTGCATCCATCCAACCTCTCATTGACTTCAGTTTCTGCATCCACCCTTCTTCTCATTGACTTCAGTTTCTGCGTCCACCCATCTTCTCATTGACTTCAGTCTCTGCATGCACCCACCTTCTCATCGACTTCAGTTTCTGCTCCACCCAACCTCTCATTGACTTCATTTGCTGCATCCACCAATCTTCTCATCGGCTTCAGTTTCTACATCCACCCATCTTCTCATCGACTTCAGTTGCTGCATCCACCCATCTTCTCATTGACTTCTGTCTCTGCATGCACCCACCTTCTCATCGACTTCAGTTTCTGCGCCACCCAACCTCTCATTGACTTCAGTTCCTGCATCCACCCATCTTCTCATCGACTTCAGTTTCTGCATCCACCCATCTTCTCATTGACTTCAGTTTCTGCATCCAACCATATTCTCATCGACTTCAGTTGCTGCATCCACCCATCTTCTCATTGACTTCAGTCTCTGCATGCACCCACCTTCTCATCGACTTCAGTTTCTGCTCCACCCAACCTCTCATTGACTTCAGTTCCTGCATCCACCCATCTTCTCATTGACTTCAGTTTCTGCATCCAACCATATTCTCATCGACTTCAGTTGCTGCATCCACCCATCTTATCATCGACTTCAGTTTCTGCATCCACCCATCTTCTCATCGACTTCAGTGACTGTATCCACCCATCTTCTCATTGTCTTCACTTTCTGCATCCACCCATCTTCTCTTTAATTTCATTCCCTGCATCTACCGATCTTCTCATCGATTTCAGTTTCTGCATCCATCCAACCTCTCATTGACTTCAATTTCTGCATCATCCCTTCTTCTCATTGACTTCATTTGCTGCATCCACCAATCTTCTCATCGACTTCAGTTTCTGCATCCACCCATCTTCTCATCGACTTCAGTTTCTGCGTCCACCCAACCTCTCATTGACTTCAGTTGCTGCATCCACCCATCTTCTCATCGACGTCAGTTTCTGCATCCACCTACCTTCTCATCGACTTCAGTGTCTGCATCCACCCATCTTCTCATTCACTTCAGTTGCTGCATCCACCCATCTTCTCTTTAATTTCATTCCCTGCATCTACCCATCTTGTCATCGATTTAAGTTTCTGCATTCACCTATATTCTCATCGACAACAGGTTCTGCATCCACCCATCTTCTCATCGACGTCTGTTTCTGCATCCACCTACCTTCTCATCGACTTCAGTTTCTGCATCCTCCCATCTTCTCCTCAGCGTCACTTTCTGCATCCACCCATCTTCTCATGGACTTCAGGCTCTGCATCCTCCCATCTTCTCATTGACTTCAGTTTCTGCATCCACCCATCTTCTCATCGACTTCAGTTTCTGCATACACCCACTTTCTCATCGACTTCAGTTGCTCCATCCACCCATCTTCTCATTGACTTCAGTCTCTGCATGCACCCACCTTCTCATCGACTTCAGTTTCTGCTCCACACAACCTCTCATTGACTTCATTTGTGCATCCACCAATCTTCTCATCGGCTTCAGTTTCTACATCCACCCATCTTCTCATCGACACCAGTTGCTGCATCTACCCATCTTCTCATTAATGTCAGTCTCTGCATCAACCCATCTTCTCCTCAACTTCAGTCTCTGCACCTACCCATCTTCTCTTCGATTTAAATTTCTGCATCCACCCATCTTCTCATTGACTTCATTTGCTGCATCCACCCATCTACTCATCGACTTCAGTTTCTGCATCCACCCATCTTCTCTTTAATTTCATTCCCTGCATCTACCCATCTTGTCATCGATTTAAGTTTCTGCATTCACCTATATTCTCATCGACAACAGGCTCTGCATCCACCCATCTTCTCATCGACACCAGTTGCTGTATCTACCCATCTTCTCATTGACGTCAGTCTCTGCAACCACCCATCTTCTCCTCTACTTCAGTTTCTGCATCCACCCATCTTCTCATGGACTTCAGGCTCTGCATCCTCCCATCTTCTCATTGACTTCAGATGCTGCATCCACCCATCTTCTCATTGACTTCAGTTTCTGCATGCAACCATCTTCTCATTGACTTCAGTCTCTGCATCCACCTATCTTTTCCTCAACTTCAGTTTCTGCATTCACCCATCTTCTTATGGACTTCATGCACAGCATCCACCCATCTTCTCATTGACTTCAGTTGCTGCATCCACCCACGTTCTCACTGATTTCAGTTTCTGCATCCAAGCATCTTCTCTTTAACTTCAGTTGCTGCATACACCCATCTTCTCATTGACTTCAGTTTCTGCATCCACCCATATTCTCATCGACATCAGTTTCTGCATCCACCCATTTTCTCATCGACTTCAGTTTCTGCATCCACCTACCTTCTCATCGACTTCAGTTTCTGCATCCACCCATCTTCTCATCGACTTCAGTTTCTGCATCCACCCATCTTCTCATCGACTTCAGTGACTGTATACACCCATCTTCTCATTGTCTTCAGTTTCTGCATCCACCCATCTTCTCTTTAATTTCATTCCCTGCATCTACCCATCTTCTCATCGATTTCAGTTTCTGCATCCATCCAACCTCTCATTGACTTCAGTTTCTGCATCCACCCTTCTTCTCATTGACTTCATTTGCTGCATCCACCAATCTTCTCATCGACTTCAGTTTCTGCGTCCACCCAACCTCTCATTGACTTCAGTTGCTGCATCCACCCATCTTCTCATCGACGTTAGTCTCTGCATCCACCTACCTTCTCATCGACTTCAGTGTCTGCATCCACCCATCTTCTCATTCACTTCAGTTGCTGCATCCACCCATCTTCTCATTGACATCAGTTGCTGCATCCACCAATCTTCTCATCAACTTCAGTTTCTGCATCCACCCATCTTCTCATTGACTTCAGTGACTGTATCCACTCATCTTCTCTTTGACTTCAGTTTCTGCATCCACCCATCTTCTCTTTAATTTCATTCCCTGCATCTACCCATCTTGTCATCGATTTAAGTTTCTGCATTCACCTATATTCTCATCGACAACAGGCTCTGCATCCACCCATCTTCTCATCGACGTCTGTTACTGCATTCACCTACCTTCTCATCGACTTAAGTTTCTGCATCCACCCATCTTGTCATTGACTTCAGTTGCTGCATCCACCCATCTTCTCATTGACTTCAGTTGCTGCATCCACCCATCTTCTCCTCAGCGCCACTTTCTGCATCCACCCATCTTCTCATGGACTTCAGGCTCTGCATCCTCCCATCTTCTCATTGACTTCAGTTTCTGCATCCACCCATCTTCTCATCGACTTCAGTTTCTGCATACACCCACTTTCTCATCGACTTCAGTTGCTGCATCCACCCATCTTCTCATTGACTTCAGTCTCTGCATGCACCCACCTTCTCATCGACTTCAGTTTCTGCTCCACCCAACCTCTCATTGACTTCATTTGCTGCATCCACCAATCTTCTCATCGGCTTCAGTTTCTACATCCACCCATCTTCTCATCGACTTCAGTTGCTGCATCCACCCATCTTCTCATTGACTTCAGTCTCTGCATGCACCCACCTTCTCATCGACTTCAGTTTCTGCTCCACCCAACCTCTCATTGACTTCAGTTCCTGCATCCACCCATCTTCTCATCGACTTCAGTTTCTGCATCCACCCATCTTCTCATTGACTTCAGTTTCTGCATCCAACCATATTCTCATCGACTTCAGTTGCTGCATCCACCCATCTTCTCATTGACTTCAGTCTCTGCATGCACCCACCTTCTCATCGACTTCAGTTTCTGCTCCACCCAACCTCTCATTGACTTCAGTTCCTGCATCCACCCATCTTATCATCGACTTCAGTTTCTGCATCCACCCATCTTCTCATCGACTTCAGTGACTGTATCCACCCATCTTCTCATTGTCTTCACTTTCTGCATCCACCCATCTTCTCTTTAATTTCATTCCCTGCATCTACCCATCTTCTCATCGATTTCAGTTTCTGCATCCATCCAACCTCTCATTGACTTCAGTTTCTGCATCATCCCTTCTTCTCATTGACTTCATTTGCTGCATCCACCAATCTTCTCATCGACTTCAGTTTCTGCATCCACCCATCTTCTCATCGACTTCAGTTTCTGCGTCCACCCAACCTCTCATTGACTTCTGTTGCTGCATCCACCCATCTTCTCATCGACGTCAGTTTCTGCATCCACCTACCTTCTCATCGACTTCAGTGTCTGCATCCACCCATCTTCTCATTCACTTCAGTTGCTGCATCCACCCATCTTCTCATTGACATCAGTTGCTGCATCCACCAAACTTCTCATCGACTTCAGTTTCTGCATCCACCCATCTTCTCATTGACTTCAGTTTCTGCATCCACCCATCTTCTCTTTAATTTCATTCCCTGCATCTACCCACCTTGTCATCGAGTTAAGTTTCTGCATTCACCTATATTCTCATCGACAACAGGTTCTGCATCCACCCATCTTCTCATCGACTTCAGTTTCTGCATCCACCCATCTTCTCCTCAGCGTCACTTTCTGCATCCACCCATCTTCTCATGGACTTCAGGCTCTGCATCCTCCCATCTTCTCATTGACTTCAGTTTCTGCATCCACCCATCTTCTCATCAACTTCAGTTTCTGCATACACCCACTTTCTCATCGACTTCAGTTGCTGCATCCACCCATCTTCTCATTGACTTCAGTCTCTGCATGCACCCACCTTCTCATCGACTTCAATTTCAGCTCCACCCAACCTCTCATTGACTTCATTTGCTGCATCCACCAATCTTCTCATCGGCTTCAGTTTCTACATCCACCCATCTTCTCATCGACACCAGTTGCTGCATCTACCCATCTTCTCATTAATGTCAGTCTCTGCATCAACCCATCTTCTCCTCAACTTCATTCTCTGCATCTACCCATCTTCTCTTCGATTTAAATTTCTGCATCCACCCATCTTCTCATTGACTTCATTTGCTGCATCAACCCATCTACTCATCGACTTCAGTTTCTGCATCCACCCGTCTTCTCATCGACTTCTGTTTCTACATCCACCCATCTTCTCATTGACTTCAGTTTCTGCATCCACCCATCTTCTCATTGACTTCAGTCTCTGCATACACCCACCTTCTCATCGACTTCAGTTTCTGCTCCACCCAACCTCTCATTGACCTCAGTTCCTGCATCCACCCATCTTCTCATCGACTTCAGTTTCTGCATCCACCCATCTTCTCAGTGACTTCAGTTTCTGCATCCAACCATCTTCTCATCGACTTCAGTTGCTGCATCCACCCATCTTCTCATTGACTTCAGTCTCTGCATGCACCCACCTTCTCATCGACTTCAGTTTCTGCTCCACCCAACCTCTCATTGACTTCAGTTCCTGCATCCACCCATCTTCTCATCGACTTCAGTTTCTGCATCCACCCATCTTCTCATCGACTTCAGTGACTGTATCCACCCATCTTCTCATTGTCTTCAGTTTCTGCATCCACCCATCTTCTCTTTAATTTCATTCCCTGCATCTACCCATCTTCTCATCGATTTCAGTTTCTGCATCCATCCAACCTCTCATTGACTTCAGTTTCTGCATCCACCCTTCTTCTCATTGACTTCATTTGCTGCATCCACTCATCTTCTCATCGACTTCAGTTTCTGCATCCACCCATCTTCTCATCGACTTCAGTGTCTGCATCCACCCATCTTCTCATTCACTTCAGTTGCTGCATCCACCCATCTTCTCATTGACATCAGTTGCTGCATCCACCAATCTTCTCATCGACTTCAGTTTCTGCACCCACCCATCTTCTCATTGACTTCAGTTGCTGCATCCACCCATCTTCTCCTCAACTTCAGTTTCTGCATCCACCCATCTTCTCATGGACTTCAGGCTCTGCATCCTCCCATCTTCTCATTGACTTCCGTTTCTGCATCCACCCATCTTCTCATTGTCTTCAGTTTCTGCATCCACCCATCTTCTCTTTAATTTCATTTCCTGCATCTACCCATCTTCTCATCGATTACAGTTTCTGCATCCACCCATCTTCTCATCGACACCAGTTGCTGTATCTACCCGTCTTCTCATTGACGTCAGTCTCTGCAACCACCCATCTTCTCCTCTACTTCAGTTTCTGCATCCACCCATCTTCTCATGGACTTCAGGCTCTGCATCCTCCCATCTTCTCATTGACTTCAGATGCTGCATCCACCCATCGTCTCATTGACTTCAGTTTCTGCATGCAACCATCTTCTCATTGACTTCAGTCTCTGCATCCACCTATCTTTTCCTCAACTTCAGTTTCTGCATTCACCCATCTTCTTATGGACTTCAGGCACAGCATCCACCCATCTTCTCATTGACTTCAGTTGCTGCATCCACCCACGTTCTCACTGATTTCAGTTTCTGCATCCACCCATCTTCTCTTTAACTTCAGTTGCTGCATACACCCATCTTCTCATTGACTTCAGTTTCTGCATTAACCCATATTCTCATCGACATCAGTTTCTGCATCCACCCATTTTCTCATCGACTTCAGTTTCTGCATCCACCTACCTTCTCATCGACATCAGTTTCTGCATCCACCCATCTTCTCATCGACTTAAGTGTCTGCATCCACCCATCTTCTCATTGACTTCAGTTGCTGCATCCAACCAACTTCTCATTGACTTCAGTTGCTGCATCCACCCATCTTCTCATTGACTTCAGTTGCTGCATCCACCCATCTTCTCCTCAGCGTCACTTTCTGCATCCACCCATCTTCTCATGGACTTCAGGCTCTGCATCCTCCCATCTTCTCATTAACTTCAGTTTCTGCATCCACCCATCTTCTCATCGACTTCAGTTTCTGCATACACCCACTTTCTCATCGACTTCAGTTGCTGCATCCACCCATCTTCTCATTGACTTCAGTCTCTGCATGCACCCACCTTCTCATCGACTTCAGTTTCTGCTCCACCCAACCTCTCATTGACTTCATTTGCTGCATCCACCAATCTTCTCATCGGCTTCAGTTTCTACATCCACCCATCTTCTCATCGACACCAGTTGCTGCATCTACCCATCTTCTCATTAATGTCAGTCTCTGCATCAACCCATCTTCTCCTCAACTTCAGTCTCTGCATCTACCCATCTTCTCATCGATTTAAATTTCTGCATCCACCCATCTTCTCATTGACTTCATTTGCTGCATCCACCCATCTTCTCATCGACTTCAGTTTCTGCATCCACCCGTCTTCTCATCGACTTCTGTTTCTACATCCACTCAACCTCTCATTGACTTCAGTTTCTGCATCCACCCATCTTCTCATTGACTTCAGTTTCTGCATCCAACCATCTTCTCATCGACTTCAGTTGCTGCATCCACCCATCTTCTCATTGACTTCAGTCTCTGCATGCACCCACCTTCTCATCGACTTCAGTTTCTGCTCCACCCAACCTCTCATTGACTTCAGTTCCTGCATCCACCCATCTTCTCATCGACTTCAGTTTCTGCATCCACCCATCTTCTCATTGACTTCAGTTTCTGCATCCAACCATCTTCTCATCGACTTCAGTTGCAGCATCCACCCATCTTCTCATTGACTTCAGTCTCTGCATGCACCCATCTTCTCATCGACTTCAGTGACTGTATCCACCCATCTTCTCATTGTCTTCAGTTTCTGCATCCACCCATCTTCTCTTTAATTTCATTCCCTGCATCTACCCATCTTCTCATCGATTTCAGTTTCTGCATCCATCCAACCTCTCATTGACTTCAGTTTCTGCATCCACCCTTCTTCTCATTGACTTCATTTGCTGCATCCACCAATCTTCTAATCGAATTCAGTTTCTGCATCCACCCATCTTCTCATCGACTTCAGTTTCTGCGTCCACCCAACCTCTCATTGACTTCAGTTGCTGCATCCACCCATCTTCTCATCGACGTCAGTTTCTGCATCCACATACCTTCTCATCGACTTCAGTTTCTGCATCAACCCATCTTCTCATCGACTTCAGTTTCTGCATCCACCCATCTTCTCTTTAACTTCAGTTGCTGCATACACCCATCTTCTCATTGACTTCAGTTTCTGCATCCACCCATATTCTCATCGACATCAGTTTCTGCATCCACCCATTTTCTCATCGACTTCAGTTTCTGCATCCACCTACCTTCTCATCGACTTCAGTTTCTGCATCCACCCATCTTCTCATCGACTTCAGTTTCTGCATCCACCCATCTTCTCATCGACTTCAGTGACTGTATCCACCCATCTTCTCATTGTCTTCAGTTTCTGCATCCACCCATCTTCTCATTAATTTCATTCCCTGCATCTGCCCATCTTCTCATCGATTTCAGTTTCTGCATCCATTCAACCTCTCATTGACTTCAGTTTCTGCATCCACCCTTCTTCTCATTGACTTCATTTGCTGCATCCACCAATCTTCTAATCGACTTCAGTTTCTGCATCCACCCATCTTCTCATCGACTTCAGTTTCTGCGTCCACCCAACCTCTCATTCACTTCAGTTGCTGCATCCACCCATCTTCTCATCGACGTCAGTCTCTGCATCCACCTACCTTCTCATCGACTTCAGTTTCTGCATCCACCCATCTTCTCATCGACTTCAGTGTCTGCATCCACCCATCTTCTCATTCACTTCAGTTGCTGCATCCACCCATCTTCTCATTGACATCAGTTGCTGCATCCACCAATCTTCTCATCAACTTCAGTTTCTGCATCCACCCATCTTCTCATTGACTTCAGTGACTGTATCCACTCATCTTCTCTTTGACTTCAGTTTCTGCATCCACCCATCTTCTCTTTAATTTCATTCCCTGCATCTACCCATCTTGTCATCGATTTAAGTTTCTGCATTCACCTATATTCTCATCGACAACAGGCTCTGCATCCACCCATCTTCTCATCGACGTCTGTTACTGCATTCACCTACCTTCTCATCGACTTAAGTTTCTGCATCCACCCATCTTGTCATTGACTTCAGTTGCTGCATCCACCCATCTTCTCATTGATTTCAGTTGCTGCATCCACCCATCTTCTCCTCAGCGCCACTTTCTGCATCCACCCATCTTCTCATGGACTTCAGGCTCTGCATCCTCCCATCTTCTCATTGACTTCAGTTTCTGCATCCACCCATCTTCTCATCGACTTCAGTTTCTGCATACACCCACTTTCTCATCGACTTCAGTTGCTGCATCCACCCATCTTCTCATTGACTTCAGTCTCTGCATGCACCCACCTTCTCATCGACTTCAGTTTCTGCTCCACCCAACCTCTCATTGACTTCATTTGCTGCATCCACCAATCTTCTCATCGGCTTCAGTTTCTACATCCACCCATCTTCTCATCGACTTCAGTTGCTGCATCCACCCATCTTCTCATTGACTTCAGTCTCTGCATGCACCCACCTTCTCATCGACTTCAGTTTCTGCTCCACCCAACCTCTCATTGACTTCAGTTCCTGCATCCACCCATCTTCTCATCGACTTCAGTTTCTGCATCCACCCATCTTCTCATTGACTTCAGTTTCTGCATCCAACCATATTCTCATCGACTTCAGTTGCTGCATCCACCCATCTTCTCATTGACTTCAGTCTCTGCATGCACCCACCTTCTCATCGACTTCAGTTTCTGCTCCACCCAACCTCTCATTGACTTCTGTTCCTGCATCCACCCATCTTATCATCGACTTCAGTTTCTGCATCCACCCATCTTCTCATCGACTTCAGTGACTGTATCCACCCATCTTCTCATTGTCTTCACTTTCTGCATCCACCCATCTTCTCTTTAATTTCATTCCCTGCATCTACCCATCTTCTCATCGATTTCAGTTTCTGCATCCATCCAACCTCTCATTGACTTCAGTTTCTGCATCATCCCTTCTTCTCATTGACTTCATTTGCTGCATCCACCAATCTTCTCATCGACTTCAGTTTCTGCATCCACCCATCTTCTCATCGACTTCAGTTTCTGCGTCCACCCAACCTCTCATTGACTTCAGTTGCTGCATCCACCCATCTTCTCATCGACGTCAGTTTCTGCATCCACCTACCTTCTCATCGACTTCAGTGTCTGCATCCACCCATCTTCTCATTCACTTCAGTTGCTGCATCCACCCATCTTCTCATTGACATCAGTTGCTGCATCCACCAAACTTCTCATCGACTTCAGTTTCTGCATCCACCCATCTTCTCATTGACTTCAGTTTCTGCATCCACCCATCTTCTCTTTAATTTCATTCCCTGCATCTACCCATCTTGTCATCGATTTAAGTTTCTGCATCGACCTACCTTCTCATCGACTTCAGTTTCTGCATCCACCCATCTTCTCCTCAGCATCACTTTCTGCATCCACCCATCTTCTCATGGACTTGAGGCTCTGCATCCTCCCATCTTCTCATTGACTTCAGTTTCTGCATCCACCCATCTTCTCATCGACTTCAGTTTCTGCATACACCCACTTTCTCATCGACTTCAGTTGCTGCATCCACCCATCTTCTCATTGACTTCAGTCTCTGCATGCACCCACCTTCTCATCGACTTCAATTTCAGCTCCACCCAACCTCTCATTGACTTCATTTGCTGCATCCACCAATCTTCTCATCGGCTTCCGTTTCTACATCCACCCATCTTCTCATCGACACCAGTTGCTGCATCTACCCATCTTCTCATTAATGTCAGTCTCTGCATCAACCCATCTTCTCCTCAACTTCAGTCTCTGCATCTACCCATCTTCTCTTCGATTTAAATTTCTGCTTCCACCCATCTTCTCATTGACTTCATTTGCTGCATCAACCCATCTACTCATCGACTTCAGTTTCTGCATCCACCCGTCTTCTCATCGACTTCTGTTTCTACATCCACCCATCTTCTCATTGACTTCAGTTTCTGCATCCACCCATCTTCTCATTGACTTCAGTCTCTGCATACACCCACCTTCTCATCGACTTCAGTTTCTGCTCCACCCAACCTCTCATTGACTTCAGTTCCTGCATCCACCCATCTTCTCATCGACTTCAGTTTCTGCATCCACCCATCTTCTCAGTGACTTCAGTTTCTGCATCCAACGATCTTCTCATCGACTTCAGTTGCTGCATCCACCCATCTTCTCATTGACTTCAGTCTCTGCATGCACCCACCTTCTCATCGACTTCAGTTTCTGCTCCACCCAACCTCTCATTGACTTCAGTTCCTGCATCCACCCATCTTCTCATCGACTTCAGTTTCTGCATCCACCCATCTTCTCATCGACTTCAGTGACTGCATCCACCCATCTTCTCATTGTCTTCAGTTTCTGCATCCACCCATCTTCTCTTTAATTTCATTCCCTGCATCTACCCATCTTCTCATCGATTTCAGTTTCTGCATCCATCCAACCTCTCATTGACTTCAGTTTCTGCATCCACCCTTCTTCTCATTGACTTCATTTGCTGCATCCACTCATCTTCTCATCGACTTCAGTTTCTGCATCCACCCATCTTCTCATCGACTTCAGTGTCTGCATCCACCCATCTTCTCATTCACTTCAGTTGCTGCATCCACCCATCTTCTCATTGACATCAGTTGCTGCATCCACCAATCTTCTCATCGACTTCAGTTTCTGCACCCACCCATCTTCTCATTGACTTCAGTTGCTGCATCCACCCATCTTCTCCTCAACTTCAGTTTCTGCATCCACCCATCTTCTCATGGACTTCAGGCTCTGCATCCTCCCATCTTCTCATTGACTTCCGTTTCTGCATCCACCCATCTTCTCATCGACTTCAGTTTCTGCATACAGCCACTTCCTCATTGACTTCAGTTTCTGCATCCATCCAACCTCTCATTGACTTCAGTTTCTGCATCCACCCTTCTTCTCATTGACTTCAGTTTCTGCGTCCACCCAACCTCTCATTGACTTCAGTTGCTGCATCCACCCATCTTCTCATCGACTTCAGTTTCTGCATCCACCCATCTTCTCACCGACTTCAGTGACTGTATCCACCCATCTTCTCATTGACTTCAGTTTCTGCATCCACCCATCTTCTCTTTAATTTCATTTCCTGCATCTACCCATCTTCTCATCGATTACAGTTTCTGCATCCACCCATCTTCTCATCGACACCAGTTGCTGTATCTACCCATCTTCTCATTGACGTCAGTCTCTGCAACCACCCATCTTCTCCTCTACTTCAGTTTCTGCATCCACCCATCTTCTCATGGACTTCAGGCTCTGCATCCTCCCATCTTCTCATTGACTTCAGATGCTGCATCCACCCATCGTCTCATTGACTTCAGTTTCTGCATGCAACCATCTTCTCATTGACTTCAGTCTCTGCATCCACCTATCTTTTCCTCAACTTCAGTTTCTGCATTCACCCATCTTCTTATGGACTTCAGGCACAGCATCCACCCATCTTCTCATTGACTTCAGTTGCTGCATCCACCCACGTTCTCACTGATTTCAGTTTCTGCATCCACCCATCTTCTCTTTAACTTCAGTTGCTGCATACACCCATCTTCTCATTGACTTCAGTTTCTGCATTAACCCATATTCTCATCGACATCAGTTTCTGCATCCACCCATTTTCTCATCGACTTCAGTTTCTGCATCCACCTACCTTCTCATCGACATCAGTTTCTGCATCCACCCATCTTCTCATCGACTTAAGTGTCTGCATCCACCCATCTTCTCATTGACTTCAGTTGCTGCATCCAACCAACTTCTCATTGACTTCAGTTGCTGCATCCACCCATCTTCTCATTGACTTCAGTTGCTGCATCCACCCATCTTCTCCTCAGCGTCACTTTCTGCATCCACCCATCTTCTCATGGACTTCAGGCTCTGCATCCTCCCATCTTCTCATTAACTTCAGTTTCTGCATCCACCCATCTTCTCATCGACTTCAGTTTCTGCATACACCCACTTTCTCATCGACTTCAGTTGCTGCATCCACCCATCTTCTCATTGACTTCAGTCTCTGCATGCACCCACCTTCTCATCGACTTCAGTTTCTGCTCCACCCAACCTCTCATTGACTTCATTTGCTGCATCCACCAATCTTCTCATCGGCTTCAGTTTCTACATCCACCCATCTTCTCATCGACACCAGTTGCTGCATCTACCCATCTTCTCATTAATGTCAGTCTCTGCATCAACCCATCTTCTCCTCAACTTCAGTCTCTGCATCCAGCCATCTTCTCATCGACTTCAGTTTCTGCATCCACCCGTCTTCTCATCGACTTCTGTTTCTACATCCACCCAACCTCTCATTGACTTCAGTTTCTGCATCCACCCATCTTCTCATTGACTTCAGTCTCTGCATGCACCCACCTTCTCATCGACATCAGTTTCTGCTCCACCCAACCTCTCATTGACTTCAGTTCCTGCATCCACCCATCTTCTCATCGACTTCAGTTTCTGCATCCACCCATCTTCTCATTGACTTCAGATTCTGCATCCAACCATCTTCTCATCGACTTCAGTTGCAGCATCCACCCATCTTCTCATTGACTTCAGTCTCTGCATGCACCCATCTTCTCATCGACTTCAGTGACTGTATCCACCCATCTTCTCATTGTCTTCAGTTTCTGCATCCACCCATCTTCTCTTTAATTTCATTCCCTGCATCTACCCATCTACTCATCGATTTCAGTTTCTGCATCCATCCAACCTCTCATTGACTTCAGTTTCTGCATCCACCCTTCTTCTCATTGACTTCATTTGCTGCATCCACCAATCTTCTAATCGAATTCAGTTTCTGCATCCACCCATCTTCTCATCGACTTCAGTTTCTGCGTCCACCCAACCTCTCATTGACTTCAGTTGCTGCATCCACCCATCTTCTCATCGACGTCAGTTTCTGCATCCACATACCTTCTCATCGACTTCAGTTTCTGCATCCACCCATCTTCTCATCGACTTAAGTGTCTGCATCCACCCATCTTCTCATTCACTTCAGTTGCTGCATCCAGCCATCTTCTCATTGACATCAGTTGCTGCATCCACCAATCTTCTCATCAACTTCAGTTTCTGCATCCACCCATCTTCTCATTGACTTCAGTGACTGTATCCACTCATCTTCTCTTTGACTTCAGTTTCTGCATCCACCCATCTTCTCTTTAATTTCATTCCCTGCATCTACCCATCTTGTCATCGATTTAAGTTTCTGCATTCACCTATATTCTCATCGACAACAGGTTCTGCATCCACCCATCTTCTCATCGACGTCTGTTACTGCATTCACCTACCTTCTCATCGACTTAAGTTTCTGCATCCACCCATCTTGTCATTGACTTCAGTTGCTGCATCCACCCATCTTCTCATTGACTTCAGTTGCTGCATCCACCCATCTTCTCCTCAGCGTCACTTTCTGCATCCACCCATCTTCTCATGGACTTCAGGCTCTGCATCCTCCCATCTTCTCATTGACTTCAGTTTCTGCATCCACCCATCTTCTCATCGACTTCAGTTTCTGCATACACTCACTTTCTCATCGACTTCAGTTGCTGTATCCACCCATCTTCTCATTGACTTCAGTTTCTGCATGCACCCACCTTCTCATCGACTTCAGTTTCTGCTCCACCCAACCTCTCATTGACTTCATTTGCTGCATCCACCAATCTTCTCATCGGCTTCAGTTTCTACATCCACCCATCTTCTCATCGACTTCAGTTGCTGCATCCACACATCTTCTCATTGACTTCAGTCTCTGCATGCACCCACCTTCTCATCGACTTCAGTTTCTGCTCCACCCAACCTCTCATTGACTTCAGTTCCTGCAGCCACCCATCTTCTCATCGACTTCAGTTTCTGCATCCACCCATCTTCTCATTGACTTCAGATTCTGCATCCACCCATCTTCTCATTGACTTCAGTTTCTGCATCCAACCGTCTTCTCATCGACTTCAGTTGCTGCATCCACCCATCTTCTCATTGACTTCAGTCTCTGCATGCACCCACCTTCTCATCGACTTCAGTTTCTGCTCCACCCAACCTCTCATTGACTTCAGTTCCTGCATCCACCCATCTTCTCATCGACTTCAGTTTCTGCATCCACCCATCTTCTCATCGACTTCAGTGACTGTATCCACCCATCTTCTCATTGTCTTCACTTTCTGCATCCACCCATCTTCTCTTTAATTTCATTCCCTGCATCTACCCATCTTCTCATCGATTTCAGTTTCCGCATCCATCCAACCTCTCATTGACTTCAGTTTCTGCATCCACCCTTCTTCTCATTGACTTCATTTGCTGCATCCACCAATCTTCTCATCGACTTCAGTTTCTGCATCCACCCATCTTCTCATCGACTTCAGTTTCTGCGTCCACCCAACCTCTCATTGACTTCAGTTGCTGCATCCACCCATCTTCTCTTCGACGTCAGTTTCTGCATCCAACTACCTTCTCATCGACTTCAGTTTCTGCATCCTCCCATCTTCTCATCGACTTCAGAGTCTGCATCCACCCATCTTCTCATTCACTTCAGTTGCTGCATCCACCCATCTTCTCATTGACATCAGTTGCTGCATCCACCAATCTTCTCATCGACTTCAGTTTCTGCATCCACCCATCTTCTCATTGACTTCAGTGACTGTATCCACTCATCTTCTCTTTGACTTCAGTTTCTGCATCCACCCATCTTCTCTTTAATTTCATTCCCTGCATCTACCCATCTTGTCATCGATTTAAGTTTCTGCATTCACCTATATTCTCATCGACAACAGGTTCTGCATCCACCCATCTTCTCATCGACGTCTGTTACTGCATTCACCTACCTTCTCATCGACTTAAGTTTCTGCATCCACCCATCTTGTCATTGACTTCAGTTGCTGCATCCACCCATCTTCTCATTGACTTCAGTTGCTGCATCCACCCATCTTCTCCTCAGCGTCACTTTCTGCATCCACCCATCTTCTCATGGACTTCAGGCTCTGCATCCTCCCATCTTCTCATTGACTTCAGTTTCTGCATCCACCCATCTTCTCATCGACTTCAGTTTCTGCATACACTCACTTTCTCATCGACTTCAGTTGCTGTATCCACCCATCTTCTCATTGACTTCAGTTTCTGCATGCACC
Source organism: Mobula birostris (assembly GCF_030028105.1). NCBI lineage: Eukaryota > Metazoa > Chordata > Chondrichthyes > Myliobatiformes > Myliobatidae > Mobula > Mobula birostris. The sequence goes on from NC_092378.1 coordinate 90,950,398, forward strand.
CACCTTCTCATCGACTTCAGTTTCTGCTCCACCCAACCTCTCATTGACTTCATTTGCTGCATCCACCAATCTTCTCATCGGCTTCAGTTTCTACATCCACCCATCTTCTCATCGACTTCAGTTGCTGCATCCACACATCTTCTCATTGACTTCAGTCTCTGCATGCACCCACCTTCTCATCGACTTCAGTTTCTGCTCCACCCAACCTCTCATTGACTTCAGTTCCTGCAGCCACCCATCTTCTCATCGACTTCAGTTTCTGCATCCACCCATCTTCTCATTGACTTCAGATTCTGCATCCACCCATCTTCTCATTGACTTCAGTTTCTGCATCCAACCGTCTTCTCATCGACTTCAGTTGCTGCATCCACCCATCTTCTCATTGACTTCAGTCTCTGCATGCACCCACCTTCTCATCGACTTCAGTTTCTGCTCCACCCAACCTCTCATTGACTTCAGTTCCTGCATCCACCCATCTTCTCATCGACTTCAGTTTCTGCATCCACCCATCTTCTCATCGACTTCAGTGACTGTATCCACCCATCTTCTCATTGTCTTCACTTTCTGCATCCACCCATCTTCTCTTTAATTTCATTCCCTGCATCTACCCATCTTCTCATCGATTTCAGTTTCCGCATCCATCCAACCTCTCATTGACTTCAGTTTCTGCATCCACCCTTCTTCTCATTGACTTCATTTGCTGCATCCACCAATCTTCTCATTGACTTCAGTTGCTGCATCCACCCATCTTCTCCTCAGCGTCACTTTCTGCATCCACCCATCTTCTCATGGACTTCAGGCTCTGCATCCTCCCATCTTCTCATTAACTTCAGTTTCTGCATCCACCCATCTTCTCATCGACTTCAGTTTCTGCATACACCCACTTTCTCATCGACTTCAGTTGCTGCATCCACCCATCTTCTCATTGACTTCAGTCTCTGCATGCACCCACCTTCTCATCGACTTCAGTTTCTGCTCCACCCAACCTCTCATTGACTTCATTTGCTGCATCCACCAATCTTCTCATCGGCTTCAGTTTCTACATCCACCCATCTTCTCATCGACACCAGTTGCTGCATCTACCCATCTTCTCATTAATGTCAGTCTCTGCATCAACCCATCTTCTCCTCAACTTCAGTCTCTGCATCCACCCATCTTCTCATCGACTTCAGTTTCTGCATCCACCCGTCTTCTCATCGACTTCTGTTTCTACATCCACCCAACCTCTCATTGACTTCAGTTTCTGCATCCACCCATCTTCTCATTGACTTCAGTCTCTGCATGCACCCACCTTCTCATCGACATCAGTTTCTGCTCCACCCAACCTCTCATTGACTTCAGTTCCTGCATCCACCCATCTTCTCATCGACTTCAGTTTCTGCATCCACCCATCTTCTCATTGACTTCAGATTCTGCATCCAACCATCTTCTCATCGACTTCAGTTGCAGCATCCACCCATCTTCTCATTGACTTCAGTCTCTGCATGCACCCATCTTCTCATCGACTTCAGTGACTGTATCCACCCATCTTCTCATTGTCTTCAGTTTCTGCATCCACCCATCTTCTCTTTAATTTCATTCCCTGCATCTACCCATCTACTCATCGATTTCAGTTTCTGCATCCATCCAACCTCTCATTGACTTCAGTTTCTGCATCCACCCTTCTTCTCATTGACTTCATTTGCTGCATCCACCAATCTTCTAATCGAATTCAGTTTCTGCATCCACCCATCTTCTCATCGACTTCAGTTTCTGCGTCCACCCAACCTCTCATTGACTTCAGTTGCTGCATCCACCCATCTTCTCATCGACGTCAGTTTCTGCATCCACATACCTTCTCATCGACTTCAGTTTCTGCATCCACCCATCTTCTCATCGACTTAAGTGTCTGCATCCACCCATCTTCTCATTCACTTCAGTTGCTGCATCCACCCATCTTCTCATTGACATCAGTTGCTGCATCCACCAATCTTCTCATCAACTTCAGTTTCTGCATCCACCCATCTTCTCATTGACTTCAGTGACTGTATCCACTCATCTTCTCTTTGACTTCAGTTTCTGCATCCACCCATCTTCTCTTTAATTTCATTCCCTGCATCTACCCATCTTGTCATCGATTTAAGTTTCTGCATTCACCTATATTCTCATCGACAACAGGTTCTGCATCCACCCATCTTCTCATCGACGTCTGTTACTGCATTCACCTACCTTCTCATCGACTTAAGTTTCTGCATCCACCCATCTTGTCATTGACTTCAGTTGCTGCATCCACCCATCTTCTCATTGACTTCAGTTGCTGCATCCACCCATCTTCTCCTCAGCGTCACTTTCTGCATCCACCCATCTTCTCATGGACTTCAGGCTCTGCATCCTCCCATCTTCTCATTGACTTCAGTTTCTGCATCCACCCATCTTCTCATCGACTTCAGTTTCTGCATACACTCACTTTCTCATCGACTTCAGTTGCTGTATCCACCCATCTTCTCATTGACTTCAGTTTCTGCATGCACCCACCTTCTCATCGACTTCAGTTTCTGCTCCACCCAACCTCTCATTGACTTCATTTGCTGCATCCACCAATCTTCTCATCGGCTTCAGTTTCTACATCCACCCATCTTCTCATCGACTTCAGTTGCTGCATCCACACATCTTCTCATTGACTTCAGTCTCTGCATGCACCCACCTTCTCATCGACTTCAGTTTCTCTCCACCCAACCTCTCATTGACTTCAGTTCCTGCAGCCACCCATCTTCTCATCGACTTCAGTTTCTGCATCCACCCATCTTCTCATTGACTTCAGATTCTGCATCCACCCATCTTCTCATTGACTTCAGTTTCTGCATCCAACCGTCTTCTCATCGACTTCAGTTGCTGCATCCACCCATCTTCTCATTGACTTCAGTCTCTGCATGCACCCACCTTCTCATCGACTTCAGTTTCTGCTCCACCCAACCTCTCATTGACTTCAGTTCCTGCATCCACCCATCTTCTCATCGACTTCAGTTTCTGCATCCACCCATCTTCTCATCGACTTCAGTGACTGTATCCACCCATCTTCTCATTGTCTTCACTTTCTGCATCCACCCATCTTCTCTTTAATTTCATTCCCTGCATCTACCCATCTTCTCATCGATTTCAGTTTCCGCATCCATCCAACCTCTCATTGACTTCAGTTTCTGCATCCACCCTTCTTCTCATTGACTTCATTTGCTGCATCCACCAATCTTCTCATCGACTTCAGTTTCTGCATCCACCCATCTTCTCATCGACTTCAGTTTCTGCGTCCACCCAACCTCTCATTGACTTCAGTTGCTGCATCCACCCATCTTCTCTTCGACGTCAGTTTCTGCATCCAACTACCTTCTCATCGACTTCAGTTTCTGCATCCTCCCATCTTCTCATCGACTTCAGAGTCTGCATCCACCCATCTTCTCATTCACTTCAGTTGCTGCATCCACCCATCTTCTCATTGACATCAGTTGCTGCATCCACCAATCTTCTCATCGACTTCAGTTTCTGCATCCACCCATCTTCTCATTGACTTCAGTGACTGTATCCACTCATCTTCTCTTTGACTTCAGTTTCTGCATCCACCCATCTTCTCTTTAATTTCATTCCCTGCATCTACCCATCTTGTCATCGATTTAAGTTTCTGCATTCACCTATATTCTCATCGACAACAGGTTCTGCATCCACCCATCTTCTCATCGACGTCTGTTACTGCATTCACCTACCTTCTCATCGACTTAAGTTTCTGCATCCACCCATCTTGTCATTGACTTCAGTTGCTGCATCCACCCATCTTCTCATTGACTTCAGTTGCTGCATCCACCCATCTTCTCCTCAGCGTCACTTTCTGCATCCACCCATCTTCTCATGGACTTCAGGCTCTGCATCCTCCCATCTTCTCATTGACTTCAGTTTCTGCATCCACCCATCTTCTCATCGACTTCAGTTTCTGCATACACTCACTTTCTCATCGACTTCAGTTGCTGTATCCACCCATCTTCTCATTGACTTCAGTTTCTGCATGCACCCACCTTCTCATCGACTTCAGTTTCTGCTCCACCCAACCTCTCATTGACTTCATTTGCTGCATCCACCAATCTTCTCATCGGCTTCAGTTTCTACATCCACCCATCTTCTCCTCGACTTCAGTTGCTACATCCACACATCTTCTCATTGACTTCAGTCTCTGCATGCACCCACCTTCTCATCGACTTCAGTTTCTGCTCCACCCAACCTCTCATTGACTTCAGTTCCTGCAGCCACCCATCTTCTCATCGACTTCAGTTTCTGCATCCACCCATCTTCTCATTGACTTCAGATTCTGCATCCACCCATCTTCTCATTGACTTCAGTTTCTGCATCCAACCGTCTTCTCATCGACTTCAGTTGCTGCATCCACCCATCTTCTCATTGACTTCAGTCTCTGCATGCACCCACCTTCTCATCGACTTCAGTTTCTGCTCCACCCAACCTCTCATTGACTTCAGTTCCTGCATCCACCCATCTTCTCATCGACTTCAGTTTCTGCATCCACCCATCTTCTCATCGACTTCAGTGACTGTATCCACCCATCTTCTCATTGTCTTCACTTTCTGCATCCACCCATCTTCTCTTTAATTTCATTCCCTGCATCTACCCATCTTCTCATCGATTTCAGTTTCCGCATCCATCCAACCTCTCATTGACTTCAGTTTCTGCATCCACCCTTCTTCTCATTGACTTCATTTGCTGCATCCACCAATCTTCTCATCGACTTCAGTTTCTGCATCCACCCATCTTCTCATCGACTTCAGTTTCTGCGTCCACCCAACCTCTCATTGACTTCAGTTGCTGCATCCACCCATCTTCTCTTCGACGTCAGTTTCTGCATCCAACTACCTTCTCATCGACTTCAGTTTCTGCATCCTCCCATCTTCTCATCGACTTCAGAGTCTGCATCCACCCATCTTCTCATTCACTTCAGTTGCTGCATCCACCCATCTTCTCATTGACATCAGTTGCTGCATCCACCAATCTTCTCATCGACTTCAGTTTCTGCATCCACCCATCTTCTCATTGACTTCAGTGACTGTATCCACTCATCTTCTCTTTGACTTCAGTTTCTGCATCCACCCATCTTCTCTTTAATTTCATTCCCTGCATCTACCCATCTTGTCATCGATTTAAGTTTCTGCATTCACCTATATTCTCATCGACAACAGGTTCTGCATCCACCCATCTTCTCATCGACGTCTGTTACTGCATTCACCTACCTTCTCATCGACTTAAGTTTCTGCATCCACCCATCTTGTCATTGACTTCAGTTGCTGCATCCACCCATCTTCTCATTGACTTCAGTTGCTGCATCCACCCATCTTCTCCTCAGCGTCACTTTCTGCATCCACCCATCTTCTCATGGACTTCAGGCTCTGCATCCTCCCATCTTCTCATTGACTTCAGTTTCTGCATCCACCCATCTTCTCATCGACTTCAGTTTCTGCATACACTCACTTTCTCATCGACTTCAGTTGCTGTATCCACCCATCTTCTCATTGACTTCAGTTTCTGCATGCACCCACCTTCTCATCGACTTCAGTTTCTGCTCCACCCAACCTCTCATTGACTTCATTTGCTGCATCCACCAATCTTCTCATCGGCTTCAGTTTCTACATCCACCCATCTTCTCATCGACTTCAGTTGCTGCATCCACACATCTTCTCATTGACTTCAGTCTCTGCATGCACCCACCTTCTCATCGACTTCAGTTTCTGCTCCACCCAACCTCTCATTGACTTCAGTTCCTGCAGCCACCCATCTTCTCATCGACTTCAGTTTCTGCATCCACCCATCTTCTCATTGACTTCAGATTCTGCATCCACCCATCTTCTCATTGACTTCAGTTTCTGCATCCAACCGTCTTCTCATCGACTTCAGTTGCTGCATCCACCCATCTTCTCATTGACTTCAGTCTCTGCATGCACCCACCTTCTCATCGACTTCAGTTTCTGCTCCACCCAACCTCTCATTGACTTCAGTTCCTGCATCCACCCATCTTCTCATCGACTTCAGTTTCTGCATCCACCCATCTTCTCATCGACTTCAGTGACTGTATCCACCCATCTTCTCATTGTCTTCACTTTCTGCATCCACCCATCTTCTCTTTAATTTCATTCCCTGCATCTACCCATCTTCTCATCGATTTCAGTTTCCGCATCCATCCAACCTCTCATTGACTTCAGTTTCTGCATCCACCCTTCTTCTCATTGACTTCATTTGCTGCATCCACCAATCTTCTCATCGACTTCAGTTTCTGCATCCACCCATCTTCTCATCGACTTCAGTTTCTGCGTCCACCCAACCTCTCATTGACTTCAGTTGCTGCATCCACCCATCTTCTCTTCGACGTCAGTTTCTGCATCCAACTACCTTCTCATCGACTTCAGTTTCTGCATCCTCCCATCTTCTCATCGACTTCAGAGTCTGCATCCACCCATCTTCTCATTCACTTCAGTTGCTGCATCCACCCATCTTCTCATTGACATCAGTTGCTGCATCCACCAATCTTCTCATCGACTTCAGTTTCTGCATCCACCCATCTTCTCATTGACTTCAGTGACTGTATCCACTCATCTTCTCTTTGACTTCAGTTTCTGCATCCACCCATCTTCTCTTTAATTTCATTCCCTGCATCTACCCATCTTGTCATCGATTTAAGTTTCTGCATTCACCTATATTCTCATCGACAACAGGTTCTGCATCCACCCATCTTCTCATCGACGTCTGTTTCTGCATCCACCTACCTTCTCATCGACTTCTGTTTCTGCATCCACCCATCTTCTCATTGACTTCAGTTGCTGCATCCACCCATCTTCTCATTGACTTCAGTTGCTGCATCCACCCATCTTCTCCTCCGCGTCACATTCTGCATCCACCCATCTTCTCATGGACTTCAGGCTCTGCATCCTCCCATCTTCTCATTGACTTCAGTTTCTGCATCCACCCATCTTCTCATCGACTTCAGTTTCTGCATACACCCACTTTCTCATCGACTTCAGTTGCTGCATCCACCCATCTTCTCATTGACTTCAGTCTCTGCATGCACCCACCTTCTCATCGCATTCAGTTTCTGCTCCACCCAACCTCTCATTGACTTCATTTGCTGCATCCACCAATCTTCTCATCGGCTTCAGTTTCTACATCCACCCATCTTCTCATTGACACCAGTTGCTGCATCTACCCATCTTCTCATTAATGTCAGTCTCTGCATCAACCCATCTTCTCCTCAACTTCAGTTTCTGCATCCACCCATCTGCTCATGGACTTCAGGCTCTGCATCCTCCCATCTTCTCATTGACTTCAGTTGCTGCATCCACCCATCTTCTCATCGACTTCAGTTTCTGCATGCACCCATCTTCTCATTGACTTCAGTCTCTGCATCCACCTATCTGTTCCTCAACTTCAGTTTCTGCATCGACCCAGCTTCTTCTGGAATTCAGGCACAGCATCCACCCATCTTCTCGTTGACTTCAGTTGCTGCATCCACCCATCTTCTCATCGACTTCAGTTTCTGCATCCACCCACGTTCTCACAGATTTCAGTTTCTGCATCCACCCATCTTCTCTTTAACTTCAGTTGCTGCATACATCCAACTTCTCATTGACTTCAGTTTCTGCATCCACCTACCTTCTCATCGACTTCAGTTTCTGCATCCACCCATCTTCTCTTTCATTTCATTTCCTGCATCTACCCATCTTCTCATCGATTTAAGTTTCTGCATCCACCCATCTTCTCATCGACACCAGTTGCTGCATCTACCCATCTTCTCATTGTCGTCAGTCTCTGCATCAACCCATCTTCTCATCGATTTAAATTTCTGCATCCACCCATCTTCTCATTGACTTCATTTGCTGCATCCACCCATCTTCTCATAGACTTCAGTTTCTGCATCCACCCATCTTCTCATCGACTTCTGATTCTGCATCCACCCAACCTCTCATTTACTTCAGCTTCTGCATCCACCCATCTTCTCATTGACTTCAGTTTCTGCATCCAACCATCTTCTCATCGACTTCAGTTGCTGCATCCACCCATCTTCTCATTGACTTCAGTCTCTGCATGCACCCACCTTCTCATCGACTTCAGTTTCTGCTCCACCCAACCTCTCATTGACTTCAGTTCCTGCATCCACCCATCTTCTCATCGACTTCAGTTTCTGCACCACCCATCTTCTCATCGACTTCAGTGACTGTATCCACCCATCTTCTCATTGTCTTCAGTTTCTGCATACACCCATCTTCTCTTTAATTTCATTCCCTGCATCTACCCATCTTCTCATCGATTTCAGTTTCTGCATCCATCCAACCTCTCATTGACTTCAGTTTCTGCATCCACCCTTCTTCTCATTGACTTCATTTGCTGCATCCACCAATCTTCTCATCGACTTCAGTTTCTGCATCCACCCATCTTCTCATCGACTTCAGTTTCTGCGTCCACCCAACCTCTCATTGACTTCAGTTGCTGCATCCACCCATCTTCTCATCGACTTCAGTTTCTGCATCCACCCATCTTCTCATCGACTTCAGTGACTGTATCCACCCATCTTCTCATTGACTTCAGTTTCTGCATACACCCATCTTCTCTTTAATTTCATTTCCTGCATCTACCCATCTTCTCATCGATTACAGTTTCTGCATCCACCCATCTTCTCATCGACACCAGTTGCTGCATCTACCCATCTTCTCATTGACGTCAGTCTCTGCATCCACCCATCTTCTCCTCAACTTCAGTTTCTGCATCCACCCATCTTCTCATGGACATCAGGCTCTGCATCCTCCCATCTTCTCATTGACTTCAGTTGCTGCATCCACCCATCTTCTCATCGACTTCAGTTTCTGCATGCACCCATCTTCTCATTGACTTCAGTTTCTGCATCCACCTATCTTTTCCTCAACTTCAGTTTCTGCATCCAACCATCTTCTCATGGACTTCAGGCACAGCATCCACCCATCTTCTCATTGACTTCAGTTGCTGCATCCACCCATATTCTCATCGACATCAGTTTCTGCATCCACCCATCTTCTCATCGACTTCAGTTTCTGCATCCACCTACCTTCTCATCGACTTCAGTTACTGCATCCACACATCTTCTCATCGACTTAAGTGTCTGCATCCACCCATCTTCTCATTGACTTCAGTTTCTGCATCCACCCATCTTCTCATTGACTTCATTTGCTGCATCCACCCATCTTCTCATTGACTTCAGTTGCTGCATCCACCAATCTTCTCATCGACTTCAGTTTCTGCATACACCCATCTTCTCATCGACTTCAGTGACTGTATCGACCCATCTTCTCATTGACTTCAGATTCTGCATCCACCCAGCTCCTCTTTAATTTCATTCCCTGCATCTACCCATCTTCTCATCGATTTCAGTTTCTGCATCCACCAATCTTCTCATCGACACCAGTTGCTGCATCTACCGATCTTCTCATTGACTTCAGTCTCTGCATGCACCCATCTTCTCCACAACTTCAGTTACTGCATCCACCCATCTTCTCATTGAATTCAGTTGCTGCATCCACCCATCTTCTCATTGACTTCAATTTCTGCATGCACCCATCTTCTCATCGACTTCTGTTTCTGCATCCACGCATATTCTCATCAACAGCAGTTTCTGCATCCACCCATATTCTCCTTGACTTCAGTTTCTGCATCTACCTACCTTCTCATCGACTTCAGTTTCTGAATCCACCCATCTTCTCATCGACTACAGAGTCTGCGTCCACCCAACCTCTCATTGACTTCAGAGGCTGCATCCACCCATCTTCTCATCGACTTCTGTTTCTGCATCCACCCACCTTCTCATCGACTTCAGTGACTGTATCCACCCATCTTCTCATTGACTTCAGTTTCTGCATACACCCATCTTCTCTTTCATTTCATTTCCTGCATCTACCCATCTTCTCATCGACACCAGTTGCTGCATCTACCCATCTTCTCATTGTCGCCAGTCTCTGCATCTACCCATCATCTCATCGATTTAAATTTCTGCATCCACCCATCTTCTCATTGACTTCATTTGCTGCATCCACCCATCTTCTCATCAACTTCAGTTTCTGCATCCACCCATCTTCTCATCGACTTCAGTTTCTGCATCCACCCAACCTCTCATTGACTTCAGTTTCTGCATCCACCCATCTTCTCATTGACTTCAGTTTCTGCATCCAACCATCTTCTCATCGACTTCAGTTGCTGCATCCACCCATCTTCTCATTGACATCAGTCTCTGCATGCACTCACCTTCTCATCGACTTCAGTTTCTGCGCCCACCCAACCTCTCATTGACTTCAGTTCCTGCATCCACCCATCTTCTCATTGACTTCATTTGCTGCATCCACCCATCTTCTCATCAACTTCAGTTTCTGCATCCACCCATCTTCTCATCGACTTCAGTTTCTGCATCCACCCAACCTCTCATTGACTTCAGTTTCTGCATCCACCCATCTTCTCATCGACTTCAGTGACTGTATCCACCCATATTCTCATTGTCTTCAGTTTCTGCATCCACCCATCTTCTCTTTAATTTCATTCCCTGCATCTACCCATCTTCTCATCGATTTCAGTTTCTGCATCCACCCATCTTCTCATCGACACCAGTGGCTGCATCTACCCATCTTCTCATTGACTTCAATCTCTGCATCCACCCATCTTCTCCTCAACTTCAGTTTCTGCTCCACCCATCTTCTCATGGACTTCAGGCACTGCATCCACCCATCTTCTCATTTACTTCAGTTGCTGCATCCACCCATCTTCTCATCGACTTCAGTTTCTGCATGTACCCATCTTCTCATCGACTTCAGTTTCTGCATCCACCTATATTCTCATCGACAGCAGTTTCTGCATCCACCCATCTTCTCATCGATTTCAGTTTATGCATCCACCTACCTTCTCATCGACTTCAGTTTCTGCATCCACCCATCTTCTCATTAACTTCAGTTGCTGCATCCACCCATCTTCTCATTGACTTCAGTTGCTGCATCCACCCATCTTCCCCTCAACTTCAGTTTCTGCATCCACCCATCTTCTCATGGACTTCAGGCTCTGCATCCTCCCATCTTCTCATTGACTTCTGTTTCTGCATGCACCAATCTTCTCATCGACTTCAGTTTCTGCATGCACCCACTTTCTCATTGACTTCAGTTTCTGCATCCATCCAACCTCTCATTGACTTCAGTTTCTGCATCCACACATCTTCTCATTGACTTCATTTGCTGCATCCACCAATCCTCTCATCGACTTCAGTTTCTGCATCCACCCATCTTCTCACTGACTTCAGTTGCTGCGTCCACCCAACCTCTCATTGACTTCAGTTGCTGCATGCACCCATCTTCTCATCGACATCAGTTTCTGCATCCACCCATCTTCTCATCGACACCAGTGGCTGCATCTACCCATCTTCTCATTGACTTCAATCTCTGCATCCACCCATCTTCTCCTCAACTTCAGTTTCTGCTCCACCCATCTTCTCATGGACTTCAGGCACAGCATCCACCCATCTTCTCATTTACTTCAGTTGCTGCATCCACCCATCTTCTCATCGACTTCAGTTTCTGCATGTACCCATCTTCTCATCGACTTCAGTTTCTGCATCCACCTATATTCTCATCGACAGCAGTTTCTGCATCCACCCATCTTCTCATCGATTTCAGTTTATGCATCCACCTACCTTCTCATCGACTTCAGTTTCTGCATCCACCCATCTTCTCATTAACTTCAGTTGCTGCATCCACCCATCTTCTCATTGACTTCAGTTGCTGCATCCACCCATCTTCCCCTCAACTTCAGTTTCTGCATCCACCCATCTTCTCATGGACTTCAGGCTCTGCATCCTCCCATCTTCTCATTGACTTCTGTTTCTGCATGCACCAATCTTCTCATCGACTTCAGTTTCTGCATGCACCCACTTTCTCATTGACTTCAGTTTCTGCATCCATCCAACCTCTCATTGACTTCAGTTTCTGCATCCACCCATCTTCTCATTGACTTCATTTGCTGCATCCACCAATCTTCTCATCGACTTCAGTTTCTGCATCCACCCATCTTCTCACTGACTTCAGTTGCTGCGTCCACCCAACCTCTCATTGACTTCAGTTGCTGCATGCACCCATCTTCTCATCGACTTCAGTTTCTGCATCCACCCATCTTCTCATCGACTTCAGTGACTGTATCCACCCATCTTCTCATTGACTTCAGTTTCTGCATCCACCCATCTTCTCTTTAATTTCATTTCCTGCATCTACCCATCTTCTCATCGATTTCAGTTTCTGCATCCACCCATCTTCTCATCGACACCAGTTGCTGTATCTACCCATCTTCTCATTGGCGACAGTCTCTGCATCCACCCATCTTCTCCTCAACTTCAGTTTCTACATCCACCCATCTTCTCATGGAGTTCAGGCTCTGCATCCTCCCATCTTCTCATTGACTTCAGTTGCTGCATCCACCCATCTTCTCATCGACTTCAGTTTCTGCATGCACCCATCTTCTCATTGAAATCAGTCTCTGCATCCACCTATCTTCTCCTCAACTTCAGTTACTGCATCCACCCAGCTTCTCAATGACTTCAGTTTCTGCATCCACTTACCTTCTCATCGACATCAGTTTCTACATCCACCCATCTTCTCATCGACTTCAGTGTCTGCATCCACCCATCTTCTCATTCACTTCAGTTGCTGCATCCACCCATCTTCTCATTGACTTCATTTGCTGCAACCACCAATCTTCTTATCGACTTCAGATTCTGCATCCACCCATCTTCTCTTTAATTTCATTCCCTGCATCTACCCATCTTCTCATCGATTTAAATTTCTGCATCCACCCATCTTCTCATTGACTTCATTTGCTGTATCCACCCATCTTCTCATCGACTTCAGTTGCTGCATCCACCCATCTTCTCATTGACTTCAGTCTCTGCATGCACCTACCTTCTCATCGACTTCAGTGACTGTATCCACCCATCTTCTCATTGTCTTCAGTTTCTGCATCCACCCATCTTCTCATGGACTTCAGGCACAGCATCCACCTATATTCTCATTCACTTCAGTTTCTGCATCCACCCATCTTCTCATCGACTTCAGTTTCTGCATACACCCATCTTCTCATTGACTTCATTTGCTGCATCTACCCACCCTCTCATCGACTTCAGTTTCTGAATCCACCCATCTTCTCATCGACTACAATTTCTGCGTCCACCCAACCTCTCATTGACTTCAGTTGCTGCATCCACCCATCTACTCATCGACTTCTGTTTCTGCATCCACCCACCTTCTCATCGACTTCTGTGTCTGTATCCACCCATCTTCTCATTGACTTCAGTTTCTGCATCCACCCATCTTCTCTTTCATTTCATTTCCTGCATCTACCCATCTTCTCATCGATTTAAGTTTCTGCATCCACCCATCTTCTCATCGATACCAGTTGCTGCATCTACCCATCTTCTCATTGTCGTCAGTCTCTGCATCAACCCATCTTCTCATCGATTTAAATTTCTGCATCCACCCATCTTCTCATTGACTTCATTTGCTGCATCCACCCATCTTCTCATCGACTTCAGTTTCTGCATCCACCCATCTTACCATCGACTTCTGTTTCTGCATCCACCCAACCTCTCATTGACTTCAGCTTCTGCATCCACCCATCTTCTCATTGACTTCAGTTTCTGCATCCAACCATCTTCTCATCGACTTCAGTTGCTGCATCCACCCATCTTCTCATTGACTTCAGTCTCTGCATGCACCCACCTTCTCATCGACTTCAATTTCTGCTCCACCCAACCTCTCATTGACTTCAGTTCCTGCATCCACCCATCTTCTCATCGACTTCAGTTTCTGCACCACCCATCTTCTCATCGACTTCAGTGACTGTATCCACCCATCTTCTCATTGTCTTCAGTTTCTGCATACACACATCTTCTCTTTAATTTCATTCCCTGCATCTACCCATCTTCTCATCGATTTCAGTTTCTGCATCCATCCAACCTCTCATTGACTTCAGTTTCTGCATCCACCCTTCTTCTCATTGACTTCAGTTGCTGCATCCACCAATCTTCTCATCGACTTCAGTTTCTGCATCCACCCATCTTCTCATCGACTTCAGTTTCTGCATCCACCCAACCTCTCATTGACTTCAGTTGCTGCATCCACCCATCTTCTCATCGACTTCAGTTTCTGCATCCACCCATCTTCTCATCGACTTCACTGACTGTATCCACCCATCTTCTCATTGACTTCAGTTTCTGCATACACCCATCTTCTCTTTAATTTCATTTCCTGCATCTACACATCTTCTCATCGATTACAGTTTCTGCATCCACCCATCTTCTCATCGACACCAGTTGCTGCATCTACCCATCTTCTCATTGACGTCAGTCTCTGCATCCACCCATCTTCTCCTCAACTTCAGTTTCTGCATCCACCCATCTTCTCATGGACATCAGGCTCTGCATCCTCCCATCTTCTCATTGACTTCAGTTGCTGCATCCACCCATCTTCTCATCGACTTCAGTTTCTGCATGCACCCATCTTCTCATTCACTTCAGTCTCTGCATCCACCTATTTTTTCCTCAACTTCAGTTTCTGCATCCAACCATCTTCTCATGGACTTCAGGCACAGCATCCACCCATCTTCTCATTGACTTCAGTTGCTGCATCCACCCATCTTCTCTTCGACTTCAGTTTCTGCATCCACCCACGTTCTCACTGATTTCAGTTTCTGCATCCACCCCTCTTCTCTTTAACTTCAGTTGCTGCATACACCCATCTTCTCATTGACTTCAATTTCTGCATCCACCCATATTCTCATCGACATCAGTTTCTGCATCCACCCATCTTCTCATCGACTTCAGTTTCTGCATCCACCTACCTTCTCATCGACTTCAGTTACTGCATCCACACATCTTCTCATCGACTTAAGTGTCTGCATCCACCCATCTTCTCATTGACTTCAGTTTCTGCATCCACCCATCTTCTCATTGACTTCATTTGCTGCATCCACCCATCTTCTCATTGACTTCAGTTGCTGCATCCACCAATCTTCTCATCGACTTCAGTTTCTGCATCCACCCATCTTCTCATCGACTTCAGTGACTGTATCGACCCATCTTCTCATTGACTTCAGTTTCTGCATCCACCCATCTTCTCTTTTATTTCATTTCCTGCATCTACCCATCTTCTCATCGATTTCAGTTTCTGCATCCACCCATCTTCTCATCGACACCAGTTGCTGTATCTACCCATCTTCTCATTGGCGACAGTCTCAGCATCCACCCATCTTCTCCTCAACTTCAGTTTCTACATCCACCCATCTTCTCATGGAGTTCAGGCTCTGCATCCTCCCATCTTCTCATTGACTTCAGATGCTGCATCCACCCATCTTCTCATCGACTTCAGTTTCTGCATGCACCCATCTTCTCATTGAAATCAGTCTCTGCATCCACCTATCTTCTCCTCAACTTCAGTTACTGCATCCACCCAGCTTCTCAATGACTTCAGTTTCTGCATCCACCTACCTTCTCATCGACGTCAGTTTCTACATCCACCCATCTTCTCATCGACTTCAGTGTCTGCATCCACCCATCTTCTCATTCACTTCAGTTGCTGCATCCACCCATCTTCTCATTGACTTCATTTGCTGCAACCACCAATCTTCTTATCGACTTCAGATTCTGCATCCACCCATCTTCTCTTTAATTTCATTCCCTGCATCTACCCATCTTCTCATCGATTTAAATTTCTGCATCCACCCATCTTCTCATTGACTTCATTTGCTGCATCCACCCATCTTCTCATCGACTTCAGTTTCTGCATCCACCCATCTTCTCATTGACTTCAGTCTCTGCATGCACCTACCTTCTCATCGACTTCAGTGACTGTATCCACCCATCTTCTCATTGTCTTCAGTTTCTGCATCCACCCATCTTCTCATGGACTTCAGGCACAGCATCCACCCATATTCTCATTCACTTCAGTTTCTGCATCCACCCATCTTCTCATCGACTTCAGTTTCTGCATACACCCATCTTCTCATTGACTTCATTTGCTGCATCTACCCACCCTCTCATCGACTTCAGTTTCTGAATCCACCCATCTTCTCATCGACTACAATTTCTGCGTCCACCCAACCTCTCATTGACTTCAGTTGCTGCATCCACCCATCTACTCATCGACTTCTGTTTCTGCATCCACCCACCTTCTCATCGACTTCTGTGTCTGTATCCACCCATCTTCTCATTGACTTCAGTTTCTGCATCCACCCATCTTCTCTTTCATTTCATTTCCTGCATCTACCCATCTTCTCATCGATTTAAGTTTCTGCATCCACCCATCTTCTCATCGACACCAGTTGCTGCATCTACCCATCTTCTCATTGTCGTCAGTCTCTGCATCAACCCATCTTCTCATCGATTTAAATTTCTGCATCCACCCATCTTCTCATTGACTTCATTTGCTGCATCCACCCATCTTCTCATCGACTTCAGTTTCTGCATCCACCCATCTTCTCATCGACTTCTGTTTCTGCATCCACCCAACCTCTCATTGACTTCAGCTTCTGCATCCACCCATCTTCTCATTGACTTCAGTTTCTGCATTCAACCATCTTCTCATCGACTTCAGTTGCTGCATCCACCCATCTTCTCATTGACTTCAGTCTCTGCATGCACCCACCTTCTCATCGACTTCAGTTTCTGCTCCACCCAACCTCTCATTGACTTCAGTTCCTGCATCCACCCATCTTCTCATCGACTTCAGTTTCTGCACCACCCATCTTCTCATCGAGTTCAGTGACTGTATCCACCCATCTTCTCATTGTCTTCAGTTTCTGCATACACCCATCTTCTCTATAATTTCATTCCCTGCATCTACCCATCTTCTCATCGATTTCAGTTTCTGCATCCATCCAACCTCTCATTGACTTCATTTTCTGCATCCACCCTTCTTCTCATTGACTTCATTTGCTGCATCCACCAATCTTCTCATCGAATTCAGTTTCTGCATCCACCCATCTTCTCATCGACTTCAGTTTCTGCATCCACCCAACCTCTCATTGACTTCAGTTGCTGCATCCACCCATCTTCTCATCGACTTCAGTTTCTGCATCCACCCATCTTCTCATCGACTTCAGTGACTGTATCCACCCATCTTCTCATTGACTTCAGTTTCTGCATACACCCATCTTCTCTTTAATTTCATTTCCTGCATCTACCCATCTTCTCATCGATTACAGTTTCTGCATCCACCCATCTTCTCATCGACACCAGTTGCTGCATCTACCCATCTTCTCATTGAAGTCAGTCTCTGCATCCACCCATCTTCTCCTCAACTTCAGTTTCTGCATCCACCCATCTTCTCATGGACATCAGGCTCTGCATCCTCCCATCTTCTCATTGACTTCAGTTGCTGCATCCACCCATCTTCTCATCGACTTCAGTTTCTGCATGCACCCATCTTCTCATTGACTTCAGTCTCTGCATCCACCTATCTTTTCCTCAACTTCAGTTTCTGCATCCAACCATCTTCTCATGGACTTCAGGCACAGCATCCACCCATCTTCTCATTGACTTCAGTTGCTGCATCCACCCATCTTCTCTTCGACTTCAGTTTCTGCATCCACCCACGTTCTCACTGATTTCAGTTTCTGCATCCACCCCTCTTCTCTTTAACTTCAGTTGCTGCATACACCCATCTTCTCATTGACCTCAATTTCTGCATCCACCCATATTCTCATCGACATCAGTTTCTGCATCCACCCATCTTCTCATCGACTTCAGTTTCTGCATCCACCTACCTTCTCATCGACTTCAGTTACTGCATCCACACATCTTCTCATCGACTTAAGTGTCTGCATCCACCCATCTTCTCATTGACTTCAGTTTCTGCATCCACCCATCTTCTCATTGACTTCATTTGCTGCATCCACCCATCTTCTCATTGACTTCAGTTGCTGCATCCACCAATCTTCTCATCGACTTCAGTTTCTGCATCCACCCATCTTCTCATCAACTTCAGTGACTGTATCGACCCATCTTCTCATTGACTTCAGATTCTGCATCCACCCAGCTCCTCTTTAATTTCATTCCCTGCATCTCCCCATCTTCTCATCGATTTCAGTTTTTGCATCCACCAATCTTCTCATCGACGCCAGTTGCTGCATCTACCGATCTTCTCATTGACTTCAGTCTCTGCATGCACGCATCTTCTCCACAACTTCAGTTACTGCATCCACCCATCTTCTCATTGAATTCAGTTGCTGCATCCACCCATCTTCTCATTGACTTCAATTTCTGCATACACCCATCTTCTCATCGACTTCTGTTTCTGCATCCTCACATAATCTCATCAACAGCAGTTTCTGCATCCACCCATATTCTCCTTGACTTCAGTTTCTGCATCTACCTACCTTCTCATCGACTTCAGTTTCTGAATCCACCCATCTTCTCATCGACTACAGTGTCTGCGTCCACCCAACCTCTCATTGCGTTCAGAGGCTGCATCCACCCATCTTCTCATCGACTTCTGTTTCTGCATCCACCCACCTTCTCATCAACTTCAGTGACTGTATCCACCCATCTTCTCATTGACTTCAATTTCTGCATCCACCCATCTTCTCTTTCATTTCATTTGCTGCATCCACCCATCTTCTCATTGACATCAGTCTCTGCATGCACACACCTTCTCATCGACTTCAGTTTCTGCGCCCACCCAACCTCTCATTGACTTCAGTTCCTGCATCCACCCATCTTCTCATTGACTTCATTTGCTGCATCCACCCATCTTCTCATCAACTTCAGTTTCTGCATCCACCCATCTTCTCATCGACTTCAGTTTCTGCATCCACCCAACCTCTCATTGACTTCAGTTTCTGCATCCACCCATCTTCTCATCGACTTCAGTGACTGTATCCACCCATCTTCTCATTGTCTTCAGTTTCTGCATCCACCCATCTTCTCTTTAATTTCATTCCCTGCATCTACCCATCTTCTCATCGATTTCAGTTTCTGCATCCACCCATCTTCTCATCGACACCAGTTGCTGCATCTACCCATCTTCTCATTGACTTCAATCTCTGCATCCACCCATCTTCTCCTCAACTTCAATCTCTGCATCCACCCATCTTCTCATCGACTTCAGTTTCTGCATGTAGCCATCTTCTCATCGACTTCAGTTTCTGCATCCACCTATATTCTCATCGACAGCAGTTTTTGCATCCACCCATCTTCTCATCGATTTCAGTTTATGCATCCACCTACCTTCTCATCGACTTCAGTTTCTGCATCCACCCATCTTCTCATTGACTTCAGTTGCTGCATCCACCCATCTTCTCATTGACTTCAGTTGCTGCATCCACCCATCTTCCCCTCAACTTCAGTTTCTGCATCCACCCATCTTCTCATGGACTTCAGGCTCTGCATCCTCCCATCTTCTCATTGACTTCTGTTTCTACATGCACCAATCTTCTCATCGACTTCAGTTTCTGCATGCACCCACTTTCTCATTGACTTCAGTTTCTGCATCCATCCAACCTCTCATTGACTTCAGTTTCTGCATCCACCCATCTTCTCATTGACTTCATTTGCTGCATCCACCAATCTTCTCATCGACTTCAGTTTCTGCATCCACCCATCTTCTCATCGACTTCAGTGACTGTATCGACCCATCTTCTCATTGACTTCAGTTTCTGCATCCACCCATCTTCTCTTTTATTTCATTTCCTGCATCTACCCATCTTCTCATCGATTTCAGTTTCTGCATCCACCCATCTTCTCATCGACACCAGTTGCTGTATCTACCCATCTTCTCATTGGCGACAGTCTCAGCATCCACCCATCTTCTCCTCAACTTCAGTTTCTACATCCACCCATCTTCTCATGGAGTTCAGGCTCTGCATCCTCCCATCTTCTCATTGACTTCAGATGCTGCATCCACCCATCTTCTCATCGACTTCAGTTTCTGCATGCACCCATCTTCTCATTGAAATCAGTCTCTGCATCCACCTATCTTCTCCTCAACTTCAGTTACTGCATCCACCCAGCTTCTCAATGACTTCAGTTTCTGCATCCACCTACCTTCTCATCGACGTCAGTTTCTACATCCACCCATCTTCTCATCGACTTCAGTGTCTGCATCCACCCATCTTCTCATTCACTTCAGTTGCTGCATCCACCCATCTTCTCATTGACTTCATTTGCTGCAACCACCAATCTTCTTATCGACTTCAGATTCTGCATCCACCCATCTTCTCTTTAATTTCATTCCCTGCATCTACCCATCTTCTCATCGATTTAAATTTCTGCATCCACCCATCTTCTCATTGACTTCATTTGCTGCATCCACCCATCTTCTCATCGACTTCAGTTTCTGCATCCACCCATCTTCTCATTGACTTCAGTCTCTGCATGCACCTACCTTCTCATCGACTTCAGTGACTGTATCCACCCATCTTCTCATTGTCTTCAGTTTCTGCATCCACCCATCTTCTCATGGACTTCAGGCACAGCATCCACCCATATTCTCATTCACTTCAGTTTCTGCATCCACCCATCTTCTCATCGACTTCAGTTTCTGCATACACCCATCTTCTCATTGACTTCATTTGCTGCATCTACCCACCCTCTCATCGACTTCAGTTTCTGAATCCACCCATCTTCTCATCGACTACAGTTTCTGCGTCCACCCAACCTCTCATTGACTTCAGTTGCTGCATCCACCCATCTACTCATCGACTTCTGTTTCTGCATCCACCCACCTTCTCATCGACTTCTGTGTCTGTATCCACCCATCTTCTCATTGACTTCAGTTTCTGCATCCACCCATCTTCTCTTTCATTTCATTTCCTGCATCTACCCATCTTCTCATCGATTTAAGTTTCTGCATCCACCCATCTTCTCATCGACACCAGTTGCTGCATCTACCCATCTTCTCATTGTCGTCAGTCTCTGCATCAACCCATCTTCTCATCGATTTAAATTTCTGCATCCACCCATCTTCTCATTGACTTCATTTGCTGCATCCACCCATCTTCTCATCGACTTCAGTTTCTGCATCCACCCATCTTCTCATCGACTTCTGTTTCTGCATCCACCCAACCTCTCATTGACTTCAGCTTCTGCATCCACCCATCTTCTCATTGACTTCAGTTTCTGCATTCAACCATCTTCTCATCGACTTCAGTTGCTGCATCCACCCATCTTCTCATTGAGTTCAGTCTCTGCATGCACCCACCTTCTCATCGACTTCAGTTTCTGCTCCACCCAACCTCTCATTGACTTCAGTTCCTGCATCCACCCATCTTCTCATCGACTTCAGTTTCTGCACCACCCATCTTCTCATCGAGTTCAGTGACTGTATCCACCCATCTTCTCATTGTCTTCAGTTTCTGCATACACCCATCTTCTCTTTAATTTCATTCCCTGCATCTACCCATCTTCTCATCGATTTCAGTTTCTGCATCCATCCAACCTCTCATTGACTTCATTTTCTGCATCCACCCTTCTTCTCATTGACTTCATTTGCTGCATCCACCAATCTTCTCATCGAATTCAGTTTCTGCATCCACCCATCTTCTCATCGACTTCAGTTTCTGCATCCACCCAACCTCTCATTGACTTCAGTTGCTGCATCCACCCATCTTCTCATCGACTTCAGTTTCTGCATCCACCCATCTTCTCATCGACTTCAGTGACTGTATCCACCCATCTTCTCATTGACTTCAGTTTCTGCATACACCCATCTTCTCTTTAATTTCATTTCCTGCATCTACCCATCTTCTCATCGATTACAGTTTCTGCATCCACCCATCTTCTCATCGACACCAGTTGCTGCATCTACCCATCTTCTCATTGAAGTCAGTCTCTGCATCCACCCATCTTCTCCTCAACTTCAGTTTCTGCATCCACCCATCTTCTCATGGACATCAGGCTCTGCATCCTCCCATCTTCTCATTGACTTCAGTTGCTGCATCCACCCATCTTCTCATCGACTTCAGTTTCTGCATGCACCCATCTTCTCATTGACTTCAGTCTCTGCATCCACCTATCTTTTCCTCAACTTCAGTTTCTGCATCCAACCATCTTCTCATGGACTTCAGGCACAGCATCCACCCATCTTCTCATTGACTTCAGTTGCTGCATCCACCCATCTTCTCTTCGACTTCAGTTTCTGCATCCACCCACGTTCTCACTGATTTCAGTTTCTGCATCCACCCCTCTTCTCTTTAACTTCAGTTGCTGCATACACCCATCTTCTCATTGACCTCAATTTCTGCATCCACCCATATTCTCATCGACATCAGTTTCTGCATCCACCCATCTTCTCATCGACTTCAGTTTCTGCATCCACCTACCTTCTCATCGACTTCAGTTACTGCATCCACACATCTTCTCATCGACTTAAGTGTCTGCATCCACCCATCTTCTCATTGACTTCAGTTTCTGCATCCACCCATCTTCTCATTGACTTCATTTGCTGCATCCACCCATCTTCTCATTGACTTCAGTTGCTGCATCCACCAATCTTCTCATCGACTTCAGTTTCTGCATCCACCCATCTTCTCATCAACTTCAGTGACTGTATCGACCCATCTTCTCATTGACTTCAGATTCTGCATCCACCCAGCTCCTCTTTAATTTCATTCCCTGCATCTACCCATCTTCTCATCGATTTCAGTTTTTGCATCCACCAATCTTCTCATCGACGCCAGTTGCTGCATCTACCGATCTTCTCATTGACTTCAGTCTCTGCATGCACCCATCTTCTCCACAACTTCAGTTACTGCATCCACCCATCTTCTCATTGAATTCAGTTGCTGCATCCACCCATCTTCTCATTGACTTCAATTTCTGCATACACCCATCTTCTCATCGACTTCTGTTTCTGCATCCACACATAATCTCATCAACAGCAGTTTCTGCATCCACCCATATTCTCCTTGACTTCAGTTTCTGCATCTACCTACCTTCTCATCGACTTCAGTGTCTGAATCCACCCATCTTCTCATCGACTACAGTGTCTGCGTCCACCCAACCTCTCATTGCGTTCAGAGGCTGCATCCACCCATCTTCTCATCGACTTCTGTTTCTGCATCCACCCACCTTCTCATCAACTTCAGTGACTGTATCCACCCATCTTCTCATTGACTTCAATTTCTGCATCCACCCATCTTCTCTTTCATTTCATTTGCTGCATCCACCCATCTTCTCATTGACATCAGTCTCTGCATGCACACACCTTCTCATCGACTTCAGTTTCTGCGCCCACCCAACCTCTCATTGACTTCAGTTCCTGCATCCACCCATCTTCTCATTGACTTCATTTGCTGCATCCACCCATCTTCTCATCAACTTCAGTTTCTGCATCCACCCATCTTCTCATCGACTTCAGTTTCTGCATCCACCCAACCTCTCATTGACTTCAGTTTCTGCATCCACCCATCTTCTCATCGACTTCAGTGACTGTATCCACCCATCTTCTCATTGTCTTCAGTTTCTGCATCCACCCATCTTCTCTTTAATTTCATTCCCTGCATCTACCCATCTTCTCATCGATTTCAGTTTCTGCATCCACCCATCTTCTCATCGACACCAGTTGCTGCATCTACCCATCTTCTCATTGACTTCAATCTCTGCATCCACCCATCTTCTCCTCAACTTCAATCTCTGCATCCACCCATCTTCTCATCGACTTCAGTTTCTGCATGTAGCCATCTTCTCATCGACTTCAGTTTCTGCATCCACCTATATTCTCATCGACAGCAGTTTTTGCATCCACCCATCTTCTCATCGATTTCAGTTTATGCATCCACCTACCTTCTCATCGACTTCAGTTTCTGCATCCACCCATCTTCTCATTGACTTCAGTTGCTGCATCCACCCATCTTCTCATTGTCTTCAGTTGCTGCATCCACCCATCTTCCCCTCAACTTCAGTTTCTGCATCCACCCATCTTCTCATGGACTTCAGGCTCTGCATCCTCCCATCTTCTCATTGACTTCTGTTTCTACATGCACCAATCTTCTCATCGACTTCAGTTTCTGCATGCACCCACTTTCTCATTGACTTCAGTTTCTGCATCCATCCAACCTCTCATTGACTTCAGTTTCTGCATCCACCCATCTTCTCATTGACTTCATTTGCTGCATCCACCAATCTTCTCATCGACTTCAGTTTCTGCATCCACCCATTTTCTCACTGACTTCAGTTGCTGCGTCCACCCAACCTCTCATTGACTTCAGTTGCTGCATCCACCCATCTTCTCATCGACTTCATTTTCTGCATCCACCCATTTTCTCATCGACTTCAGTGACTGTATCCACCCATCTTCTCATCGACACCAGTTGCTGTATCTACCCATCTTCTCATTGGCGACAGTTTCTGCATCCACCCATCTTCTCCTCAACTTCAGTTTCTGCATCCACCCATCTTCTCATGGAGTTCAGGCTCTGCATCCTCCCATCTTCTCATTGACTTCAGTTGCTGCATCCACCCATCTTCTCATCGACTTCAGTTTCTGCATGCACCCATCTTCTCATTGAATTCAGTCTCTGCATCCACCTATCTTCTCCTCAACTTCAGTTACTGCATCCACCCAGCTTCTCAATGACTTCAGTTTCTGCATCCACCTACCTTCTCATCGACGTCAGTTTCTACATCCACCCATCTTCTCATCGACTTCAGTGTCTGCATCCACCCATCTTCTCATTCACTTCAGTTGCTGCATCCACCCATCTTCTCATTGACTTCATTTGCTGCATCCACCAATCTTCTTATCGACTTCAGATTCTGCATCCACCCATCTTCTCTTTAATTTCATTCCCTGCATCTACCCATCTTCTCATCGATTTAAATTTCTGCATCCACCCATCTTCTCATTGACTTCATTTGCTGCATCCACCCATCTTCTCATCGACTTCAGTTTCTGCATCCACCCATCTTCTCATTGACTTCAGTCTCTGCATGCACCTACCTTCTCATCGACTTCAGTTTCTGCGTCCACCCAACCTCTCATTGACTTCAGTTCCTGCATCCACCCATCTTCTCATCGACTTCAGTTTCTGCATCCACCCAACTTCTCATCGACTTCAGTGACTGTATCCACCCATCTTCTCATTGTCTTCAGTTTCTGCATCCACCCATCTTCTCATGGACTTCAGGCACAGCATCCACCCATCTTCTCATTGATTCAGTTGCTGCATTCACCCGTCTTCTCATCGACTTCAGTTTCTGCATGTACTCATCTTCTCATCGACTTCAGTTTCTGCATCCACCCATGTTCTCATTGACTTCAGTTTCTGCATCCACCCCTTTTCTCTTTAACTTCAGTTGCTGCATACACCCATCTTCTCATTGACTTCAGTTTCTGCATCCAACCATATTCTCATCGACATCAGTTTCTGCATCCACCCATCTTCTCATCGACTTCAGTTTCTGCATCCACCTACCTTCTCATCGACTTCAGTTTCTGCATCCACCCATCTTCTCATCGACTTCAGTGTCTGCATCCACCCATCTTCTCATTCACTTCAGTTGCTGCATCCACCCATCTTCTCATTGACTTCAGTTGCTGCATCCACCAATCTTCTCATCGACTTCAGTTTCTGCATCCACCTATATTGTCATTGACAGCAGTTTCTGCATCCACCCATCTTCTCATCGACTTCAGTTTCTGCATCCACCTACCTTCTCATCGACTTCAGTTTCTGCATCCACCTACCTTCTCATCGACTTCAGTTTCTGCATCCACCCATCTTCTCATCGACTTCAGTGTCTGCATCCACCCATCTTCTCATTCACTTCAGTTGCTGCATCCACCCATCTTCTCATTGACTTCAGTTGCTGCATCCACCAATCTTCTCATCGACTTCAGTTTCTGCATCCACCCATCTTCTCATCGACTTCAGTGACTGTATCCACCCAAGATTCTCATTGACTTCAGTTTCTGCATCCACCCATCTTCTCCTTAATTTCATTTCCTGCATCTACCCATCTTGTCATCGATTTCAGTTTCTGCATCCACCCATCTTCTCATCGACACCAGTTGCTGCATCTACCCATCTTCTCATTGACGTCAGTCTCTGCATCCACCCATCTTCTCCTCAACTTCAGTTTCTGCATCCACCCATCTTCTCATGGACTTCAGGCTCTGCATCCTCCCATCTTCTCATTGTCTTCAGTTGCTGCATCCAACCATCTTCTCATCGACTTCAGTTTCTGCATCCACCCATCTTCTCATGGACTTCAGGCACAGCATCCACCCATCTTCTCATTGACTTCGGTCTCTGCATCCACCCATCTTCTCTTTAATTTCATTTCCTGCATCTACCCATCTTCTCATCGATTTCAGTTTCTGCATCCACCCATCTTCTCATCGATACAAGTTACAGCATCTACCCATCTTCTCATCGACTTCAGTTTCTGCATGTACCCATCTTTTCATGGACTTCAGTTTCTGCATCCACCCACGTTCTCATTGATTTCAGTTTCTGCATCCACCCATCTTCTCTTTAACTTCAGTTGCTGCATACACCCATCTTCTCATTGACTTCAGTTTCTGCATCCACCCATATTCTCATCGACATCAGTTTCTGCAACCACCCATCTTCTCATCGACTTCAGTGTCTGCATCCACCTACCTTCTCATCGACTTCACTTTCTACATCCACCCATCTTCTCATCGACTTCATTGTCTGCATCCACCCATCTTCTCATTGACTTCAGTTGCTGCATCCACCCATCTTCTCATTGACTTCAGTTGCTGCATCCACCAATCTTCTCATCGCCTTCACTTTCTGCATTCACCCATCTTCTCATTGACTTCACTGACTGTATCCACTCATCTTCTCATTGACTTCAATTTCTGCATCCACCCATCTTCTCTTTAATTTCATTCCCTGCATCTACCCATCTTCTCATCGATTTAAATTTCTGCATCCACCCATCTTCTCATTGACTTCATTTGTTGCATCCACCCATCTTCTCATCGACTTCAGTTTCTGCATCCACCCATCTTCTCATCGACTTCAGTTTCTGCATCCACCCAACCTCTCATTGACTTCAGTTGCTGCATCCACCCATCTTCTCATTGACTTCAGTCTCTGCATGCACCCACCTTCTCATCGACTTCAGTTTCTGCGTCCACCCAACCTCTCATTGACTTCAGTTCCTGAATCCACCCATCTTCTCATCGACTTCAGTTTCTGCATCCACCCATCTTCTCATCGACTTCAGTGACTGTATCCACCCATCTTCTCATTGTCTTCAGATTCTGCATCCACCCATCTTCTCATGGACTTCAGGAACAGCATCCACCCATCTTCTCATTGACTTCAGTTGCAGCATCCACACATCTTCTCATCGACTACAGTTTCTGCATGTACTCATCTTCTCATCGACTTCAGTTTCTGCATCCTCCCACGTCCTCATTGACTTCAGTTTGTGCATCCACCCCTCTTCTCTTTAACTCAGTTGCTGCATACACCCATCTTCTCATTGACTTCAGTTTCTGCATCCACCCATATTCTCATCGACATCAGATATGCATGAACCCATCTTCTCATCGACTTCAGTTTCTGCATCCACCTACCTTCTCATCGACTTCAGTTTCTGCATCCACCCATCTTCTCATTGACTTCAGTGTCTGTATCCACTCATCTTCTCATTGACTTCAGTTTCTGCATCCACCCATCTTCTCGTTAATTTCATTCCCTGCATCTACCCATCTTCTCATCGATTTAAGTTTCTGCATCCACCTATATTCTCATCAACAGCAGTTTCAGCATCCACCCATCTTCTCATCGACTTCAGTTTCTGCATCCACCTACCTTCTCATCGACTTCAGTTTCTGCATCCACCCATCTTCTCATCGACTTCAGGCTCTGCATCCTCCCATCTTCTCATTGACTTCAGTTTCTGCATCCACCCATCTTCTCATCGACTTCAGTTTCTGCATACACCCACTTTCTCATTGACTTCAGTTTCTACATCCATCCAACTTCTCACCGACTTCAGTTTCGGCATCCACCCATCTTCTCATTGACTTCATTTGCTGCATCCACCAATCTTCTCATCGACTTCAGTTGCTGCATCCACCCATCTTCTCATCGACTTCAGTGACTGTATCCACCCATCTTCTCATTGACTTCAGTTTCTGCATCCACCCAATTTCTCTTTAATTTCATTTCCTGCATCTACCCATCTTCTCATCGACACCAGTTGCTGCATCTACCCATCTTCTCATTGACGTCAGACTTGCATCCACCCATCTTCTCCTCAACTTCAGTTTCTGCATCCACCCAGCTTCTCAAGCACTTCAGACTCTGCATCCTCCCATCTTCTCATTGACTTCAGTTGCTGCATCCACCCATCTTCTCATCGACATCAGTTTCTGCATGCCCCCATCTTCTCATTGACTTCAGTCTCTGCATCCACTCATCTTTTCCTCAACTTCAGTTTCTGCATCCATCCATCTTCTCATGGACTTCAGGCACAGCATCCACCCATCTTCTCATTGACTTCAGTTGCTGCATCCACCCATCTTCTCATCGACTTCAGTTTCCGCATGCAAACATCTTCTCATTGACTTCAGTCTCTGCATCCACACATCTTCTCCTCAACTTCAGTTTCTGCATCCACTCATCTTCTCATTGACTTCAGTTTCTGCATCCACCCATCTTCTCATCGACTTCAGTGTCTGCATCCACCCATCTTCTCATTGACTTCAGTTGCTGCATCCACCCACGTTCTCATTGATTTCAGTTTCTGCATCCTCCCATCTTCCCTTTAACTTCAGTTTCTGCATCCACCTACCTTCTTATCGACTTCAGTTTCTGCATCCACCCATCTTCTCATCGACTTCAGTGTCTGCATCCACCCATCTTCTCATTGACTTCAGTTGCTGCATCCACCAATCTTCTCATCGACTTCAGTTTCTGCATCCACCCATCTTCTCATTGACTTCAGTGACTGTATCCTCTCATCTTCTCATTGACTTCAGTTTCTGCATCCACCCATCTTCTCTTTAATTTCATTCCCTGCATCTACCCATCTTCTCATCGATTTAAGTTTCTGCATCCACCTATATTCTCATCGACAGCAGTTTCTGCATCCACCCATCTTCTCATCGACTTCAGTTTTTGCATCCACCTACCTTCTCATCGACTTCAGTTTCGGCATCCACCCATCTTCTCACTGACTTCATTTGCTGCATCCACCCATCTTCTCATCGACTTCAGTTTCTGCATCCACCCATCTTCTCATGGACTTCAGGCTCTGCATCCTCCCATCTTCTCATCGACTTCTGTTTCTGCATCCACCCATCTTCTCATCGACTTCAGTTTCTACATACACCCACTTTCTCATTGACTTCAGTTTCTGCATCCATCCAACCTCTCTTTGACTTCAGTTTCTGCATCCACCCATCTTCTCATCGACACCAGTTGCTGCATCTACCCATCTTCTCATTGACGTCAGTCTCTGCATCCACCCATCTTCTCATTGACTTCAGTTGCTGCATCCACCCATCTTGTGATCGACTTCAGATTCTGCATGCACCCATCTTCTCATTGACTTCAGTCTCTGCATCCACACATCTACTCCTCAACTTCAGTTGCTGCATCCATCCATCTTCTCATGGACTTCAGGCACAGCATCCACTCATCTTCTCATTGACTTCAGTTTCTGCATCCACCCATCTTCTCATTGACTTCAGTTTCTGCATCCAACCACCTTCTCATCGACTTCAGTTGCTGCATCCACCCATCTTCTCATTGACTTCAGTATCTGCATGCACCCACCTTCTCATCGACTTCAGTTTCTGCGTCCACCCAACCTCTCATTGACTTCAGTTTCTGCATCCACCCATCTTCTCTTCGACTTCAGTGACTGTATCCACCCATCTTCTCATTGTCTTCAGTTTCTGCATCCACCCATCTTCTCTTTAATTTCATTCCCTGCATCTACCCATCTCTTCATCGATTTCAGTTTCTGCATCCACACATCTTCTCATCGACACCAGTTGCTGCATCTACCTATCTTCTCATTGACATCAAACTCTGCATCCACCCATCTTCTCCACAACTTCAGTTTCTGCATCCACCCATCTTCTCATGGACTTCAGGCTCTGCATCCTCCCATCTTCTCATTGACTTCAGTTGCTGCATCCACCCACCTTCTCATCGACTTCAGTTTCTGCATGCACCCATCTTCTCATTGACTTCAGTCTCTGCATCCATACATCTTCTCCTCAACTTCAGTTTCTGCATCCATCCATCTTCTCATGGACTTCAGGCACAGCATCCACCCATCTTCTCATTGATTTCAGTTTCTGCATCCTCCCATCTTCTCATCGACTTCAGTGTCTGCATCCACCCATCTTCTCATTGACTTCAGTTGCTGCATCCACCCATCTTCTCACTGACTTCAGTTGCTGCTTCCACCAATCTTCTCATCGACTTCAGTTTCTCCATCCACCCATCTTCTCATTGACTTCAGTGACTGTATCCACTCATCTTCTCATTGACTTCAGTTTCTGCATCCACCCATCTTCTCTTTTTTTCATTCCCTGCATCTACCCATCTTCTCATCGCTTTAAGTTTCTGCATCCACCCATCTTCTCATCGACTTCAGTTTCTGCATCCACCTACCTTCTCATCGACTTCAGTTTCTGCATCCAACCATCTTCTCACAACTTCTTTTCCGCACACACCCACTTTCTCATTGACTGCAGTTTCTGCATCCATCCAACCACTCATTGACTTCAGTTTCTGCATCCACCCATCTTCTAATGGACTTCATTTGCTGCACCATCAATCTTCTCATCGACTTCAGTTTCTGCATCCACACATCTTCTCATAGACTTCAGTTTCTGCGTCCACCCAACCTCTCATTGACTTCAGTTGCTGCATCCACCCATCTTCTCATCGACATCAGTTTCTGCATCCACCCATCTTCTCATTGACGTCAGTCTCTGCATCCACCCATCTTCTCATTGACTTCAGTTGCTGCATCCACCCATCTTCTCATCGACATCAGTTTCTTCATGCACCCATCTTCTCATTGACATCAGTCTCTGCATCCACACATCTTCTCCTCAACTTCAGCTTCTGCATCCATCCATCTTCTCATGGACTTCAGGCACAGCATCCACCCATCTTCTCATTGACTTCAGTTGCTGCATCCACCCATCTTCTCATCGACTACAGTTTCTTCATGTACCCATCTTCTCATCGACTTCAGTTTCTGCATCCACCTACCTTCTCATCGACTTCAGTTTCTGCATCCACCCATCTTCTCATCGACTTCAGTTTCTGCATGCACCCATCTTCTCATCGACACCAGTTGCTGCATCTACCCATCTTCTCATTGACTTCAATCTCTGCATCCACCCATCTTCTCCTCAACTTCATTTTCTGCATCCACGCATCTTCTCATCGACTTCAGGCTCTGCATTCTCCCATCTTCTCATTGACTTCAGTTGCTGCATCCAGCCATCTTCTCATCGACTTCAGTTTCTGCATGCACCCATCTTCTCATTGACTTCAGTCTCTGCATCCACACATCTTCTCCTCAACTTCAGTTTCTGCATCCACCCATCTTTTCATGGACTTGAGGCACAGCATCCACCCATCTTCTCATTGACTTCAGTTGCTGCATCCACCCATCTTCGCATCGACATCAGTTTCTGCATGTATCCATTTTCTCATCGACTTCAGTTTCTGCATCCACCCACGTTCTCATTGAGTTCAGTTTCCGCATCCACCGCTCTTCTCTTTAACTTCAGTTGCTGCATCCACCAATCTTCTCATCGACTTCAGTTTCTGCATCTACCCATCTTCTCATTGACTTCAGTGACTGTATCCACTGATCTTCTCATTGACTTCAGTTTCTGCATCCACCCATCTTCTCTTTAATTTTATTCCCTGCATCTATCCATCTTCTCATCGATTTTAGTTTCTGCATCCACCTATATTCTCATCCACAGCAGTTTCTGCATCCACACATCCACTCATCGACTTCTGTTTCTGCATCCACCTACCTTCTCATCGACTTCAGTGACTGTATCCACCCATCTTCTCATTGACTTCAGTTTCTGCATCCACACATCTTCTCTTTAACTTCTGTTCCTGCATCCACCCATCTTTTCATCGACTTCAGTGACAGTATCCACCCATCTTCTCATCGACACCAGTTGCTGCATCCACCCATCTTCTCATTCACTTCAGTTACTGCATCCACCCATCTTCTCATTGACTTCAGTTGCTGCATCAACCCATCTTCTCATTGACTTCAGTGACTGTATCCACCCATCTTCTCATTGACTTCAGTTGCTGCATCCACCCATCTTCTCCTCAACTTCAGTTTCTGCATCCACCCATCTTCTCATGGACTTCAGGCTCTGCATCCACCTATCTTCTCCTCAACTTCAGTTTCTGCATCCACCCATCTTCTCATGGACTTCAGGCACAGCATCCACCCATCTTCTCATCGACTTCAGTTTCTGCATCCACCTACCTTCTCATCGACTTCAGTTTCTGTATCCACCCATCTTCTCATCGACTTCAGTGTCTGCATCCACCCATCTTCTCATTGACTTCAGTTGCTGCATCCACCAATCTTCTCATCGACTTCAGTTTCTGCATCCACCCATCTTCTCATTGACTTCAGTGACTGTATCCACTCATCTTCTCATTGTCTTCAGTTTCTGCATCCACCCATCTTCTCTTTAATTTCATTCCCTGCATCTACCCATCTTCTCATCGATTTAAGTTTCTGTATCCACCTATATTCTCATCGACAGCAGTTTCTGCATCCACCCATCTTCTCATTGACGTCAGACTTGCATCCACCCATCTTCTCCTCAACTTCAGTTTCTGCATCCACCCACGTTCTCATTGATTTCAGTATCTGCATCCACCCATCTTCCCTTTAACTTCAGTTTCTGCATCCACCTACCTTCTTATCGACTTCAGTTCCTGCATCCACCCATCTTCTCATCGACTTCAGACTCTGCATCCTCCCATCTTCTCATTGACTTCAGTTGCTGCATCCACCCATCTTCTCATCGACATCAGTTTCTGCATGCCCCCATCTTCTCATTGACTTCAGTCTCTGCATCCACTCATCTTTTCCTCAACTTCAGTTTCTGCATCCACCCACGTTCTCATTGATTTCAGTATCTGCATCCACCCATCTTCCCTTTAACTTCAGTTTCTGCATCCACCTACCTTCTTATCGACTTCAGTTTCTGCATCCACCCATCTTCTCAAGCACTTCAGACTCTGCATCCTCCCATCTTCTCATTGACTTCAGTTGCTGCATCCACCCATCTTCTCATCGACATCAGTTTCTGCATGCCCCCATCTTCTCATTGACTTCAGTCTCTGCATCCACTCATCTTTTCCTCAACTTCAGTTTCTGCATCCATCAATCTTCTCATGGACTTCAGGCACAGCATCCACCCATCTTCTCATTGGCTTCAGTTGCTGCATCCACCCATCTTCTCATCGACTTCAGTTTCCGCATGCACACATCTTCTCATTGACTTCAGTCTCTGCATCCACACATCTTCTCCTCAACTTCAGTTTCTGCATCCACTCATCTTCTCATTGACTTCAGTTTCTGCATCCACCCATCTTCTCATCGACTTCAGTGTCTGCATCCACCCATCTTCTCATTGACTTCAGTTGCTGCATCCACCCACGTTCTCATTGATTTCAGTATCTGCATCCACCCATCTTCCCTTTAACTTCAGTTTCTGCATCCACCTACCTTCTTATCGACTTCAGTTTCTGCATCCACCCATCTTCTCATCGACTTCAGTGTCTGCATCCACCCATCTTCTCATTGACTTCAGTTGCTGCATCCACCAATCTTCTCATCGACTTCAGTTTCTGCATCCACCCATCTTCTCATTGACTTCAGTGACTGTATCCTCTCATCTTCTCATTGACTTCAGTTTCTGCATCCACCCATCTTCTCTTTAATTTCATTCCCTGCATCTACCCATCTTCTCATCGATTTAAGTTTCTGCATCCACCTATATTCTCATCGACAGCAGTTTCTGCATCCACCCATCTTCTCATCGACTTCAGTTTTTGCATCCACCTACCTTCTCATCGACTTCAGTTTCGGCATCCACCCATCTTCTCACTGACTTCATTTGCTGCATCCACCCATCTTCTCATCGACTTCAGTTTCTGCATCCAACCATCTTCTCATGGACTTCAGGCTCTGCATCCTCCCATCTTCTCATCGACTTCTGTTTCTGCATCCACCCATCTTCTCATCGACTTCAGTTTCTACATACACCCACTTTCTCATTGACTTCAGTTTCTGCATCCATCCAACCTCTCATTGACTTCAGTTTCAGCATCCACCCATCTTCTCATCGACACCAGTTGCTGCATCTACCCATCTTCTCATTGACGTCAGTCTCTGCATCCACCCATCTTCTCATTGACTTCAGTTGCTGCATCCACCCATCTTGTGATCGACTTCAGATTCTGCATGCACCCATCTTCTCATTGACTTCAGTCTCTGCATCCACACATCTACTCCTCAACTTCAGTTGCTGCATCCATCCATCTTCTCATGGACTTCAGGCACAGCATCCACTCATCTTCTCATTGACTTCAGTTTCTGCATCCACCCATCTTCTCATTGACTTCAGTTTCTGCATCCAACCACCTTCTCATCGACTTCAGTTGCTGCATCCACCCATCTTCTCATTGACTTCAGTATCTGCATGCACCCACCTTCTCATCGACTTCAGTTTCTGCGTCCACCCAACCTCTCATTGACTTCAGTTTCTGCATCCACCCATCTTCTCTTCGACTTCAGTGACTGTATCCACCCATCTTCTCATTGTCTTCAGTTTCTGCATCCACCCATCTTCTCTTTAATTTCATTCCCTGCATCTACCCATCTCTTCATCGATTTCAGTTTCTGCATCCACCCATCTTCTCATCGACACCAGTTGCTGCATCTACCCATCTTCTCATTGACATCAAACTCTGCATCCACCCATCTTCTCCACAATTTCAGTTTCTGCATCCACCCATCTTCTCATGGACTTCAGGCTCTGCATCCTCCCATCTTCTCATTGACTTCAGTTGCTGCATCCACCCATCTTCTCATCGACTTCAGTTTCTGCATGCACCCATCTTCTCATTGACTTCAGTCTCTGCATCCACACATCTTCTCCTCAACTTCAGTTTCTGCATCCATCCATCTTCTCATGGACTTCAGGCACAGCATCCACCCATCTTCTCATTGATTTCAGTTTCTGCATCCTCCTATCTTCTCATCGACTTCAGTGTCTGCATCCACCCATCTTCTCATTGACTTCAGTTGCTGCATCCACCCATCTTCTCACTGACTTCAGTTGCTGCTTCCACCAATCTTCTCATCGACTTCAGTTTCTGCATCCACTCATCTTCTCATTGACTTCAGTTTCTGCATCCACCCATCTTCCCTTTTTTTCATTCCCTGCATCTACCCATCTTCTCATCGCTTTAAGTTTCTGCATCCACCCATCTTCTCATTGACTTCAATTGCTGCATCCACACATCTTCTCATTGACTTCATTTGCTGCATCCACCCATCTTCTCATCGACTTCAGTTTCTGCATCCACCCATCTTCTCATGGACATCAGGCTCTGCATCCTCCCATCTTCTCATCGACTTCAGTTTCTGCATCCACCCATCTTCTCATGGACTTCAGGCACAGCATCCACCCATCTTCTCATTGATTTCAGTTTCTGCATCCATCCAACCACTCATTGACTTCAGTTTCTGCATCCACCCATCTTCTAATGGACTTCATTTGCTGCACCATCAATCTTCTCATCGACTTCAGTTTCTGCATCCACACATCTTCTCATAGACTTCAGTTTCTGCGTCCACCCAACCTCTCATTGACTTCAGTTGCTGCATCCACCCATCTTCTCATCGACATCAGTTTCTGCATCCACCCATCTTCTCATTGACGTCAGTCTCTGCATCCACCCATCTTCTCATTGACTTCAGTTGCTGCATCCACCCATCTTCTCATCGACATCAGTTTCTTCATGCACCCATCTTCTCATTGACATCAGTCTCTGCATCCACACATCTTCTCCTCAACTTTAGCTTCTGCATCCATCCATCTTCTCATGGACTTCAGGCACAGCATCCACCCATCTTCTCATTGACTTCAGTTGCTGCATCCACCCATCTTCTCATCGACTACAGTTTCTGCATGTACCCATCTTCTCATCGACTTCAGTTTCTGCATCCACCTACCTTCTCATCGACTTCAGTTTCTGCATCCACCCATCTTCTCATCGACTTCAGTTTCTGCATGCACCCATCTTCTCATCGACACCAGTTGCTGCATCTACCCATCTTCTCATTGACTTCAATCTCTGCATCCACCCATCTTCTCCTCAACTTCATTTTCTGCATCCACGCATCTTCTCATGGACTTCAGGCTCTGCATTCTCCCATCTTCTCATTGACTTCAGTTGCTGCATCCAGCCATCTTCTCATCGACTTCAGTTTCTGCATGCACCCATCTTCTCATTGACTTCAGTCTCTGCATCCACACATCTTCTCCTCAACTTCAGTTTCTGCATCCACCCATCTTTTCAGGACTTGAGGCACAGCATCCACCCATCTTCTCATTGACTTCAGTTGCTGCATCCACCCATCTTCGCATCGACATCAGTTTCTGCATGTATCCATTTTCTCATCGACTTCAGTTTCTGCATCCACCCACGTTCTCATTGAGTTCAGTTTCCGCATCCACCGCTCTTCTCTTTAACTTCAGTTGCTGCATCCACCAATCTTCTCATCGACTTCAGTTTCTGCATCCACCCATCTTCTCATTGACTTCAGTGACTGTATCCACTGATCTTCTCATTGACTTCAGTTTCTGCATCCACCCATCTTCTCTTTAATTTTATTCCCTGCATCTATCCATCTTCTCATCGATTTTAGTTTCTGCATCCACCTATATTCTCATCCACAGCAGTTTCTGCATCCACACATCTACTCATCGACTTCTGTTTCTGCATCCACCTACCTTCTCATCGACTTCAGTGACTGTATCCACCCATCTTCTCATTGACTTCAGTTTCTGCATCCACACATCTTCTCTTTAACTTCTGTTCCTGCATCCACCCATCTTTTCATCGACTTCAGTGACAGTATCCACCCATCTTCACATCGACACCAGTTGCTGCATCCACCCATCTTCTCATTCACTTCAGTTACTGCATCCACCCATCTTCTCATTGACTTCAGTTGCTGCATCAACCCATCTTCTCATTGACTTCAGTGACTGCATCCACCCATCTTCTCATTGACTTCAGTTGCTGCATCCACCCATCTTCTCCTCAACTTCAGTTTCTGCATCCACCCATCTTCTCATGGACTTCAGGCTCTGCATCCACCTATCTTCTCCTCAACTTCAGTTTCTGCATCCACCCATCTTCTCATGGACTTCAGGCACAGCATCCACCCATCTTCTCATCGACTTCAGTTTCTGCATCCACCTACCTTCTCATCGACTTCAGTTTCTGCATCCACCCATCTTCTCATCGACTTCAGTGTCTGCATCCACCCATCTTCTCATTGACTTCAGTTGCTGCATCCACCAATCTTCTCATCGACTTCAGTTTCTGCATCCACCCATCTTCTCATTGACTTCAGTGACTGTATCCACTCATCTTCTCATTGTCTTCAGTTTCTGCATCCACCCATCTTCTCTTTAATTTCATTCCCTGCATCTACCCATCTTCTCATCGATTTAAGTTTCTGTATCCACCTATATTCTCATCGACAGCAGTTTCTGCATCCACCCATCTTCTCATTGACGTCAGACTTGCATCCACCCATCTTCTCCTCAACTTCAGTTTCTGCATCCACCCATCTTCTCAAGCACTTCAGACTCTGCATCCTCCCATCTTCTCATTGACTTCAGTTGCTGCATCCACCCATCTTCTCATCGACATCATTTTCTGCATGCCCCCATCTTCTCATTGACTTCAGTCTCTGCATCCACTCATCTTTTCCTCAACTTCAGTTTCTGCATCCATCCATCTTCTCATGGACTTCAGGCACAGCATCCACCAATCTTCTCATTGACTTCAGTTGCTGCATCCACCCATCTTCTCATCGACTTCAGTTTCCGCATGCACACATCTTCTCATTGACTTCAGTCTCTGCATCCACACATCTTCTCCTCAACTTCAGTTTCTGCATCCACTCATCTTCTCATTGACTTCAGTTTCTGCATCCACCCATCTTCTCATCGACTTCAGTGTCTGCATCCACCCATCTTCTCATTGACTTCAGTTGCTGCATCCACCCACGTTCTCATTGATTTCAGTTTCTGCATCCACCCATCTTCCCTTTAACTTCAGTTTCTGCATCCACCTACCTTCTTATCGACTTCAGTTTCTGCATCCACCCATCTTCTCATCGACTTCAGTGTCTGCATCCACCCATCTTCTCATTGACTTCAGTTGCTGCATCCACCAATCTTCTCATCGACTTCAGTTTCTGCATCCACCCATCTTCTCATTGACTTCAGTGACTGTATCCTCTCATCTTCTCATTGACTTCAGTTTCTGCATCCACCCATCTTCTCTTTAATTTCATTCCCTGCATCTACCCATCTTCTCATCGATTTA
The DNA here is from genome assembly GCF_030028105.1 of Mobula birostris. Taxonomy (NCBI): domain Eukaryota; kingdom Metazoa; phylum Chordata; class Chondrichthyes; order Myliobatiformes; family Myliobatidae; genus Mobula; species Mobula birostris. Next base: position 90,989,104 of record NC_092378.1, read on the forward strand.
AGTTTCTGCATCCACCTATATTCTCATCGACAGCAGTTTCTGCATCCACCCATCTTCTCATCGACTTCAGTTTTTGCATCCACCTACCTTCTCATCGACTTCAGTTTCGGCATCCACCCATCTTCTCACTGACTTCATTTGCTGCATCCACCCATCTTCTCATCGACTTCAGTTTCTGCATCCACCCATCTTCTCATGGACTTCAGGCTCTGCATCCTCCCATCTTCTCATCGACTTCTGTTTCTGCATCCACCCATCTTCTCATCGACTTCAGTTTCTACATACACCCACTTTCTCATTGACTTCAGTTTCTGCATCCATCCAGCCTCTCATTGACTTCAGTTTCTGCATCCACCCATCTTCTCATCGACACCAGTTGCTGCATCCACCCATCTTCTCATTGACTTCAGTTGCTGCATCCACCCATCTTCTCATCGACTTCAGATTCTGCATGCACCCATCTTCTCATTGACTTCAGTCTCTGCATCCACACATCTACTCCTCAACTTCAGTTTCTGCATCCATCCATCTTCTCATGGACTTCAGGCACAGCATCCACTCATCTTCTCATTGACTTCAGTTTCTGCATCCACCCATCTTCTCATTGACTTCAGTTTCTGCATCCAACCACCTTCTCATCGACTTCAGTTGCTGCATCCACCCATCTTCTCATTGACTTCAGTATCTGCATGCACCCACCTTCTCATCGACTTCAGTTTCTGCGTCCACCCAACCTCTCATTGACTTCAGTTTCTGCATCCACCCATCTTCTCTTCGACTTCAGTGACTGTATCCACCCATCTTCTCATTGTCTTCAGTTTCTGCATCCACCCATCTTCTCTTTAATTTCATTCCCTGCATCTGCCCATCTCTTCATCGATTTCAGTTTCTGCATCCACCCATCTTCTCATCGACACCAGTTGCTGCATCTACCCATCTTCTCATTGACATCAAACTCTGCATCCACCCATCTTCTCCACAACTTCAGTTTCTGCATGCACCCATCTTCTCATTGACTTCAGTCTCTGCATCCACACATCTTCTCCTCAACTTCAGTTTCTGCATCCATCCATCTTCTCATGGACTTCAGGCACAGCATCCACCCATCTTCTCATTGATTTCAGTTTCTGCATCCTCCCATCTTCTCATCGACTTCAGTGTCTGCATCCACCCATCTTCTCATTGACTTCAGTTGCTGCATCCACCCATCTTCTCACTGACTTCAGTTGCTGCTTCCACCAATCTTCTCATCGACTTCAGTTTCTGCATCCACCCATCTTCTCATTGACTTCAGTGACTGTATCCACTCATCTTCACATTGACTTCAGTTTCTGCATCCACCCATCTTCTCTTTTTTTCATTCCCTGCATCTACCCATCTTCTCATCGCTTTAAGTTTCTGCATCCACCCATCTTCTCATTGACTTCAATTGCTGCATCCACACATCTTCTCATTGACTTCATTTGCTGCATCCACCCATCTTCTCATCGACTTCAGTTTCTGCATTCACCCATCTTCTCATGGACTTCAGGCTCTGCATCCTCCCATCTTCTCATCGACTTCAGTTTCTGCATCCAACCATCTTCTCACAACTTCTTTTCCGCACACACCCACTTTCTCATTGACTTCAGTTTCTGCATCCATCCAACCACTCATTGACTTCAGTTTCTGCATCCACCCATCTTCTAATGGACTTCATTTGCTGCACCATCAATCTTCTCATCGACTTCAGTTTCTGCATCCACACATCTTCTCATAGACTTCAGTTTCTGCGTCCACCCAACCTCTCATTGACTTCAGTTGCTGCATCCACCCATCTTCTCATCGACATCAGTTTCTGCATCCACCCATCTTCTCATTGACGTCAGTCTCTGCATCCACCCATCTTCTCATTGACTTCAGTTGCTGCATCCACCCATCTTCTCATCGACATCAGTTTCTTCATGCACCCATCTTCTCATTGACATCAGTCTCTGCATCCACACATCTTCTCCTCAACTTCAGCTTCTGCATCCATCCATCTTCTCATGGACTTCAGGCACAGCATCCACCCATCTTCTCATTGACTTCAGTTGCTGCATCCACCCATCTTCTCATCGACTACAGTTTCTGCATGTACCCATCTTCTCATCGACTTCAGTTTCTGCATCCACCTACCTTCTCATCGACTTCAGTTTCTGCATCCACCATCTTCTCATCGACTTCAGTTTCTGCATGCACCCATCTTCTCATCGACACCAGTTGCTGCATCTACCCATCTTCTCATTGACTTCAATCTCTGCATCCACCCATCTTCTCCTCAACTTCATTTTCTGCATCCACGCATCTTCTCATGGACTTCAGGCTCTGCATTCTCCCATCTTCTCATTGACTTCAGTTGCTGCATCCAGCCATCTTCTCATCGACTTCAGTTTCTGCATGCACCCATCTTCTCATTGACTTCAGTCTCTGCATCCACACATCTTCTCCTCAACTTCAGTTTCTGCATCCACCCATCTTTTCATGGACTTGAGGCACAGCATCCACCCATCTTCTCATTGACTTCAGTTGCTGCATCCACCCATCTTCGCATCGACATCAGTTTCTGCATGTATCCATTTACTCATCGACTTCAGTTTCCGCATCCACCGCTCTTCTCTTTAACTTCAGTTGCTGCATCCACCAATCTTCTCATCGACTTCAGTTTCTGCATCCACCCATCTTCTCATTGACTTCAGTGACTGTATCCACTGATCTTCTCATTGACTTCAGTTTCTGCATCCACCCATCTTCTCTTTAATTTTATTCCCTGCATCTATCCATCTTCTCATCGATTTTAGTTTCTGCATCCACCTATATTCTCATTTACAGCAGTTTCTGCATCCACACATCTACTCATCGACTTCTGTTTCTGCATCCACCTACCTTCTCATCGACTTCAGTGACTGTATCCACCCATCTTCTCATTGACTTCAGTTTCTGCATCCGCACATCTTCTCTTTTACTTCTGTTCCTGCATCCACCCATCTTTTCATCGACTTCAGTGACAGTATCCACCCATCTTCTCATCGACACCAGTTGCTGCATCCACCCATCTTCTCATTCACTTGAGTTACTGCATCCACCCATCTTCTCATTGACTTCAGTTGCTGCATCAACCCATCTTCTCATTGACTTCAGTGACTGTATCCACCCATCTTCTCATTGACTTCAGTTGCTGCATCCACCCATCTTCTCCTCAACTTCAGTTTCTGCATCCACCCATCTTCTCATGGACTTCAGGCTCTGCATCCACCTATCTTCTCCTCAACTTCAGTTTCTGCATCCACCCATCTTCTCATGGACTTCAGGCACAGCATCCACCCATCTTCTCATTGTCTTCCGTTTCTGCATCCACCCATCTTCTCTTTAATTTCATTCCCTGCATCTACCCATCTTCTCATCGATTTAAGTTTCTGTATCCACCTATATTCTCATCGACAGCAGTTTCTGCATCCACCCATCTTCTCATCGACTTCAGTTTCTGCATCCACCTACCTTCTCATCGACTTCAGTTTCTGCATCCACCCATCTTCTCATTGATTTCATTTGCTGCATCCACCCATCTTCTCATCGACTTCAGTTTCTGCATCCACCCAACCACTCATTGACTTCAGTTTCTGCATCCACCCATCTTCTCATTATCTTCAATTTCTGCATCCAACCATCTTCTCATTGACATCAGTCTCTGCATGCACCCACCTTCTCATCGACTTCAGTTTCTGCATCCACCCATCTTCTCATCGACTTCAGAGAATGTATCCACCCATCTTCTCATTGTCTTCAGTTTCTGCATCCACCCATCTTCTCCTTAATTTCATTTCCTGCATCTACCCACCTTCTCATCGATATCAGTTTCTGCATCCACCCATCTTCTCATCGACACCAGTTGCTGCATCTACCCATCTTCACATTGACTTCAATCTCTGCTTCCACCCATCTTCTCCTCAACTTCAGTTTTGGCATCCACCCATCTTCTCATGGACTTCAGGCTCTGCATCCTCCCATCTTCTCATTGACTTCAGTTGCTGCATCCACCCATCTTCTCATCGACTTCAGTTTCTGCATGCACCCATCTTCTCATTGACTTCAGTCTCTGCATCCACACATCTTCTCCTCAACTTCAGTTTCTGGATCCACCCATCTTTTCATGGACTTGAGGCACAGCATCCACCCATCTTCTCATTGACTTCAGTTGCTGCATCCTCCCATCTTCTCATCGACATCAGTTTCTGCATGTACCCATCTTCTCATCGACTTCAGTTTCTGCATCCACCCACGTTCTCATTGACTTCAGTTTCTGCATCCACCCCTCTTCTCTTTAACTTCAGTTGCTGCATACACCCATCTTCTCATTGACTTCAGTTTCTGCATCCACCCATATTCTCATCGACATCAGTTTCTGCATCCACCCATCTTCTCATCGACTTCAGATTCTGCATCCACCCATCTTCTCATTCACTTCAGTTGCTGCATCCACCCATCTTCTCATTGACTTCAGTTGCTGCATCCACCAATCTTCTCATCGACTTCAGTTTCTGCATCCACCCATCTTCTCATTGACTTCAGTGACTGTATCCACTGATCTTCTCATTGACTTCAGTTTCTGCATCCACCCATCTTCTCTTTAATTTCATTCCCTGCATCTACCCATCTTCTCATCGATTTAAGATTCTGCATCCACCGATATTCTCATCGACAGCAGTTTCTGCATCCACACATCGACTCATCGACTTCTGTTTCTGCATCCACCTACCTTCTCATCGACTTCAGTGACTGTATCCACCCATCTTCTCATTGATTTCAGTTTCTGCATCCACACATCTTCTCTTTAACTTCTGTTCCAGCATCCACCCATCTTTTCATCGACTTCAGTGACAGTATCCACCCATCTTCTCATCGACACCAGTTGCTGCATCCACCCATCTTCTCATTCACTTCAGTTACTGCATTCACCCATCTTCTCATTGACTTCAGTTGCTGCATCAACCCATCTTCTCATTGACTTCAGTGACTGTATCCACCCATCTTCTCATTGACTTCAGTTGCTGCATCCACCCATCTTCTCCTCAACTTCAGTTTCTGCATCCACCCATCTTCTCATGGACTTCAGGCTCTGCATCCACCTATCTTCTCCTCAACTTCAGTTTCTGCATCCACCCATCTTCTCATGGACTTCAGGCACAGCATCCACCCATCTTCTCATCGACTTCAGTTGCTGCATCCACCTACCTTCTCATCGACTTCAGTTTCTGCATCCACCCATCTTCTCATCGACTTCAGTGTCTGCATCCACCCATCTTCTCATTGACTTCAGTTGCTGCATCCACCAATCTTCTCATCGACTTCAGTTTCTGCATCCACCCATCTTCTCATTGACTTCAGTGACTGTATCCACTCATCTTCTCATTGTCTTCAGTTTCTGCATCGACCCATCTTCTCTTTAATTTCATTCCCTGCATCTACCCATCTTCTCATCGATTTAAGTTTCTGTATCCACCTATAATCTCATCGACAGCAGTTTCTGCATCCACCCATCTTCTCATCGACTTCAGTTTCTGCATCCACCTACCTTCTCATCGACTTCAGTTTCTGCATCCACCCATCTTCTCATTGATTTCATTTGCTGCATCCACCCATCTTCTCATCGACTTCAGTTTCTGCATCCACCCAACCACTCATTGACTTCAGTTTCTGCATCCACCCATCTTCTCATTATCTTCAATTTCTGCATCCAACCATCTTCTCATTGACTTCAGTCTCTGCATGCACCCACCTTCTCATCGACTTCAGTTTCTGCATCCACCCATCTTCTCATCGACTTCAGAGAATGTATCCACCCATCTTCTCATTGTCTTCAGTTTCTGCATCCACCCATCTTCTCCTTAATTTCATTTCCTGCATCTACCCACCTTCTCATCGATATCAGTTTCTGCATCCACCCATCTTCTCATCGACACCAGTTGCTGCATCTACCCATCTTCACATTGACTTCAATCTCTGCTTCCACCCATCTTCTCCTCAACTTCAGTTTTGGCATCCACCCATCTTCTCATGGACTTCAGGCTCTGCATCCTCCCATCTTCTCATTGACTTCAGTTGCTGCATCCACCCATCTTCTCATCGACTTCAGTTTCTGCATGCACCCATCTTCTCATTGACTTCAGTCTCTGCATCCACACATCTTCTCCTCAACTTCAGTTTCTGCATCCACCCATCTTTTCATGGACTTGAGGCACAGCATCCACCCATCTTCTCATTGACTTCAGTTGCTGCATACTCCCATCTTCTCATCGACATCAGTTTCTGCATGTACCCATCTTCTCATCGACTTCAGTTTCTGCATCCACCCACGTTCTCATTGACTTCAGATTCTGCATCCACCCCTCTTCTCTTTAACTTCAGTTGCTGCATGCACCCATCTTCTCATTGACTTCAGTTTCTGCATCCACCCATATTCTCATCGACATCAGTTTCTGCATCCACCCATCTTCTCATCGACTTCAGATTCTGCATCCACCCATCTTCTCATTCACTTCAGTTGCTGCATCCACCCATCTTCTCATTGACTTCAGTTGCTGCATCCACCAATCTTCTCATCGACTTCAGTTTCTGCATCCACCCATCTTCTCATTGACTTCAGTGACTGTATCCACTGATCTTCTCATTGACTTCAGTTTCTGCATCCACCCATCTTCTCTTTAATTTCATTCCCTGCATCTACCCATCTTCTCATCGATTTAAGATTCTGCATCCACCGATATTCTCATCGACAGCAGTTTCTGCATCCACACATCGACTCATCGACTTCTGTTTCTGCATCCACCTACCTTCTCATCGACTTCAGTGACTGTATCCACCCATCTTCTCATTGATTTCAGTTTCTGCATCCACACATCTTCTCTTTAACTTCTGTTCCAGCATCCACCCATCTTTTCATCGACTTCAGTGACAGTATCCACCCATCTTCTCATCGACACCAGTTGCTGCATCCACCCATCTTCTCATTCACTTCAGTTACTGCATTCACCCATCTTCTCATTGACTTCAGTTGCTGCATCAACCCATCTTCTCATTGACTTCAGTGACTGTATCCACCCATCTTCTCATTGACTTCAGTTGCTGCATCCACCCATCTTCTCCTCAACTTCAGTTTCTGCATCCACCCATCTTCTCATGGACTTCAGGCTCTGCATCCACCTATCTTCTCCTCAACTTCAGTTTCTGCATCCACCCATCTTCTCATGGACTTCAGGCACAGCATCCACCCATCTTCTCATCGACTTCAGTTGCTGCATCCACCTACCTTCTCATCGACTTCAGTTTCTGCATCCACCCATCTTCTCATCGACTTCAGTGTCTGCATCCACCCATCTTCTCATTGACTTCAGTTGCTGCATCCACCAATCTTCTCATCGACTTCAGTTTCTGCATCCACCCATCTTCTCATTGACTTCAGTGACTGTATCCACTCATCTTCTCATTGTCTTCAGTTTCTGCATCGACCCATCTTCTCTTTAATTTCATTCCCTGCATCTACCCATCTTCTCATCGATTTAAGTTTCTGTATCCACCTATAATCTCATCGACAGCAGTTTCTGCATCCACCCATCTTCTCATCGACTTCAGTTTCTGCATCCACCTACCTTCTCATCGACTTCAGTTTCTGCATCCACCCATCTTCTCATTGATTTCATTTGCTGCATCCACCCATCTTCTCATCGACTTCAGTTTCTGCATCCACCCAACCACTCATTGACTTCAGTTTCTGCATCCACCCATCTTCTCATTATCTTCAATTTCTGCATCCAACCATCTTCTCATTGACTTCAGTCTCTGCATGCACCCACCTTCTCATCGACTTCAGTTTCTGCATCCACCCATCTTCTCATCGACTTCAGAGAATGTATCCACCCATCTTCTCATTGTCTTCAGTTTCTGCATCCACCCATCTTCTCCTTAATTTCATTTCCTGCATCTACCCACCTTCTCATCGATATCAGTTTCTGCATCCACCCATCTTCTCATCGACACCAGTTGCTGCATCTACCCATCTTCACATTGACTTCAATCTCTGCTTCCACCCATCTTCTCCTCAACTTCAGTTTTGGCATCCACCCATCTTCTCATGGACTTCAGGCTCTGCATCCTCCCATCTTCTCATTGACTTCAGTTGCTGCATCCACCCATCTTCTCATCGACTTCAGTTTCTGCATGCACCCATCTTCTCATTCACTTCAGTCTCTGCATCCACACATCTTCTCCTCAACTTCAGTTTCTGCATCCACCCATCTTTTCATGGACTTGAGGCACAGCATCCACCCATCTTCTCATTGACTTCAGTTGCTGCATACTCCCATCTTCTCATCGACATCAGTTTCTGCATGTACCCATCTTCTCATCGACTTCAGTTTCTGCATCCACCCACGTTCTCATTGACTTCAGATTCTGCATCCACCCCTCTTCTCTTTAACTTCAGTTGCTGCATGCACCCATCTTCTCATTGACTTCAGTTTCTGCATCCACCCATATTCTCATCGACATCAGTTTCTGCATCCACCCATCTTCTCATCGACTTCAGATTCTGCATCCACCCATCTTCTCATTCACTTCAGTTGCTGCATCCACCCATCTTCTCATTGACTTCAGTTGCTGCATCCACCAATCTTCTCATCGACTTCAGTTTCTGCATCCACCCATCTTCTCATTGACTTCAGTGACTGTATCCACTGATCTTCTCATTGACTTCAGTTTCTGCATCCACCCATCTTCTCTTTAATTTCATTCCCTGCATCTACCCATCTTCTCATCGATTTAAGATTCTGCATCCACCGATATTCTCATCGACAGCAGTTTCTGCATCCACACATCTACTCATCGACTTCTGTTTCTGCATCCACCTACCTTCTCATCGACTTCAGTGACTGTATCCACCCATCTTCTCATTGATTTCAGTTTCTGGATCCACACATCTTCTCTTTAACTTCTGTTCCAGCATCCACCCATCTTTTCATCGAATTCAGTGACTGTATCCACCCATCTTCTCATCGACACCAGTTGCGGCATCCACCCATCTTCTCATTGACTTCTGTTTCTGCATCCACGTATCTTCTCATCGACTTGAGTATCTGCATCCACCCATCTTCTCATTGATTTCAGTTTCTGCATCCACCCATCTTCTCATCGACTTCAGTGACTGTATCCGCCCATCTCCACATTGACTTCAGTTTCTGCATCCACCCATCTTCTCATCGACATCAGTTTCTGCATCCACCCATCTTCTCATCGACATCAGTTTCTGCATCCACCCATCTTCTCACTGACTTCAGTTGCTGCTTCCACCAATCTTCTCATCGACTTCAGTTTCTGCATCCACTCATCTTCTCATTGACTTCAGTGACTGTATCCACTCATCTTCACATTGACTTCAGTTTCTGCATCCACCCATCTTCTCTTTTTTTCATTCCCTGCATCTACCCATCTTCTCATCGCTTTAAGTTTCTGCATCCACCCATCTTCTCATTGACTTCAATTGCTGCATCCACACATGTTCTCATTGACTTCATTTGCTGCATCCACCCATCTTCTCATCGACTTCAGTTTCTGCATCCACCCATCTTCTCATGGACTTCAGGCTCTGCATCCTCCCATCTTCTCATCGACTTCAGTTTCTGCATCCAACCATCTTCTCACAACTTCTTTTCCGCACACACCCACTTTCTCATTGACTTCAGTTTCTGCATCCATCCAACCACTCATTGACTTCAGTTTCTGCATCCACTCATCTTCTAATGGACTTCATTTGCTGCACCATCAATCTTCTCATCGACTTCAGTTTCTGCATCCACACATCTTCTCATAGACTTCAGTTTCTGCGTCCACCCAACCTCTCATTGACTTCAGTTGCTGCATCCACCCATCTTCTCATCGACATCAGTTTCTGCATCCACCCATCTTCTCATTGACTTCAGTTGCTGCATCCACCCATCTTCTCATCGACATCAGTTTCTTCATGCACCCATCTTCTCATTGACATCAGTCTCTGCATCCACACATCTTCTCCTCAACTTCAGCTTCTGCATCCATCCATCTTCTCATGGACTTCAGGCACAGCATCCACCCATCTTCTCATTGACTTCAGTTGTTGCATCCACCCATCTTCTCATCGACTACAGTTTCTGCATGTACCCATCTTCTCATCGACTTCAGTTTCTGCATCCACCTACCTTCTCATCGACTTCAGTTTCTGCATCCACCCATCTTCTCATCGACTTCAGTTTCTGCATGCACCCATCTTCTCATCGACACCAGTTGCTGCATCTACCCATCTTCTCATTGACTTCAATCTCTGCATCCACCCATCTTCTCCTCAACTTCATTTTCTGCATCCACGCATCTTCTCATGGACTTCAGGCTCTGCATTCTGGCATCTTCTCATTGACTTCAGTTGCTGCATCCAGCCATCTTCTCATCGACTTCAGTTTCTGCATGCACCCATCTTCTCATTGACTTCAGTCTCTGCATCCACACATCTTCTCCTCAACTTCAGTTTCTGCATCCACCCATCTTTTCATGGACTTGAGGCACAGCATCCACCCATCTTCTCATTGACTTCAGTTGCTCCATCCACCCATCTTCGCATCGACATCAGTTTCTGCATGTATCCATTTTCTCATCGACTTCAGTTTCTGCATCCACCCACGTTCTCATTGAGTTCAGTTTCCGCATCCACCGCTCTTCTCTTTAACTTCAGTTGCTGCATCCACCAATCTTCTCATCGACTTCAGTTTCTGCATCCACCCATCTTCTCATTGACTTCTGTGACTGCATCCACTGATCTTCTCATTGACTTCAGTTTCTGCATCCACCCATCTTCTCTTTAATTTTATTCCCTGCATCTATCCATCTTCTCATCGATTTTAGTTTCTGCATCCACCTATATTCTCATCCACAGCAGTTTCTGCATCCACACATCTACTCATCGACTTCTGTTTCTGCATCCACCTACCTTCTCATCGACTTCAGTGACTGTATCCACCCATCTTCTCATTGACTTCAGTTTCTGCATCCACACATCTTCTCTTTAACTTCTGTTCCTGCATCCACCCATCTTTTCATCGACTTCAGTGACAGTATCCACCCATCTTCTCATCGACACCAGTTGCTGCATCCACCCATCTTCTCATTCACTTCAGTTACTGCATCCACCCATCTTCTCATTGACTTCAGTTGCTGCATCAACCCATCTTCTCATTGACTTCAGTGACTGTATCCACCCATCTTCTCATTGACTTCAGTTGCTGCATCCACCCATCTTCTCCTCAACTTCAGTTTCTGCATCCACCCATCTTCTCATGGACTTCAGGCTCTGCATCCACATATCTTCTCCTCAACTTCAGTTTCTGCATCCACCCATCTTCTCATGGACTTCAGGCACAGCATCCACCCATCTTCTCATCGACTTCAGTTTCTGCATCCACCTACCTTCTCATCGACTTCAGTTTCTGCATCCACCCATCTTCTCATCGACTTCAGTGTCTGCATCCACCCATCTTCTCATTGACTTCAGTTGCTGCATCCACCAATCTTCTCATCGACTTCAGTTTCTGCATCCACCCATCTTCTCATTGACTTCAGTGACTGTATCCACTCATCTTCTCATTGCCTTCAGTTTCTGCATCCACCCATCTTCTCTTTAATTTCATTCCCTGCATCTACCCATCTTCTCATCGATTTAAGTTTCTGTATCCACCTATATTCTCATCGACAGCAGTTTCTGCATCCACCCATCTTCTCATCGACTTCAGTTTCTGCATCCACCTACCTTCTCATCGACTTCAGTTTCTGCATCCACCCATCTTCTCATTGATTTCATTTGCTGCATCCACCCATCTTCTCATCGACTTCAGTTTCTGCATCCACCCAACCACTCATTGACTTCAGTTTCTGCATCCACCCATCTTCTCATTATCTTCAATTTCTGCATCCAACCATCTTCTCATTGACTTCAGTCTCTGCATGCACCCACCTTCTCATCGACTTCAGTTTCTGCATCCACCCATCTTCTCATCGACTTCAGAGAATGTATCCACCCATCTTCTCATTGTCTTCAGTTTCTGCATCCACCCATCTTCTCCTTAATTTCATTTCCTGCATCTACCCACCTTCTCATCGATATCAGTTTCTGCATCCACCCATCTTCTCATCGACACCAGTTGCTGCATCTACCCATCTTCATATTGACTTCAATCTCTGCTTCCACCCATCTTCTCCTCAACTTCAGTTTTGGCATTCACCCATCTTCTCATGGACTTCAGGCTCTGCATCCTCCCATCTTCTCATTGACTTCAGTTGCTGCATCCACCCATCTTCTGATCGACTTCAGTTTCTGCATGCACCCATCTTCTCATTGACTTCAGTCTCTGCATCCACAGATCTTCTCCTCAACTTCAGTTTCTGCATCCACCCATCTTTTCATGGACTTGAGGCACAGCATCCACCCATCTTCTCATTGACTTCAGTTGCTGCATCCTCCCATCTTCTCATCGACATCAGTTTCTGCATGTACCCATCTTCTCATCGACTTCAGTTTCTGCATCCACCCCTCTTCTCTTTAACTTCAGTTGCTGCATACACCCATCTTCTCATTGACTTCAGTTTCTGCATCCACCCATATTCTCATCGACATCAGTTTCTGCATCCACCCATCTTCTCATCGACTTCAGATTCTGCATCCACCCATCTTCTCATTCACTTCAGTTGCTGCATCCACCCATCTTCTCATTGATTTCAGTTGCTGCATCCACCAATCTTCTCATCGACTTCAGTTTCTGCATCCACCCATCTTCTCATTGACTTCAGTGACTGTATCCACTGATCTTCTCATTGACTTCAGTTTCTGCATCCACCCATCTTCTCTTTAATTTCATTCCCTGCATCTACCCATCTTCTCATCGATTTAAGATTCTGCATCCACCGATATTCTCATCGACAGCAGTTTCTGCATCCACACATCTACTCATCGACTTCTGTTTCTGCATCCACCTACCTTCTCATCGACTTCAGTGACTGTATCCACCCATCTTCTCATTGATTTCAGTTTCTGCATCCACACATCTTCTCTTTAACTTCTGTTCCAGCATCCACCCATCTTTTCATCGACTTCAGTGACAGTATCCACCCATCTTCTCATCGACACCAGTTGCCGCATCCACCCATCTTCTCATTCACTTCAGTTACTGCATTCACCCATCTTCTCATTGACTTCAGTTGCTGCATCAACCCATCTTCTCATTGACTTCAGTGACTGTATCCACCCATCTTCTCATTGACTTCAGTTGCTGCATCCACCCATCTTCTCCTCAACTTCAGTTTCTGCATCCACCCATCTTCTCATGGACTTCAGGCTCTGCATCCACCTATCTTCTCCTCAACTTCAGTTTCTGCATCCACCCATCTTCTCATGGACTTCAGGCACAGCATCCACCCATCTTCTCATCGACTTCAGTTTCTGCATCCACCTACCTTCTCTTTAATTTCATTCCCTGCATCTACCCATCTTCTCATCGATTTAAGATTCTGCATCCACCGATATTCTCATCGACAGCAGTTTCTGCATCCACACATCTACTCATCGACTTCTGTTTCTGCATCCACCTACCTTCTCATCGACTTCAGTGACTGTATCCACCCATCTTCTCATTGATTTCAGTTTCTGCATCCACACATCTTCTCTTTAACTTCTGTTCCAGCATCCACCCATCTTTTCATCGACTTCAGTGACAGTATCCACCCATCTTCTCATCGACACCAGTTGCCGCATCCACCCATCTTCTCATTCACTTCAGTTACTGCATTCACCCATCTTCTCATTGACTTCAGTTGCTGCATCAACCCATCTTCTCATTGACTTCAGTGACTGTATCCACCCATCTTCTCATTGACTTCAGTTGCTGCATCCACCCATCTTCTCCTCAACTTCAGTTTCTGCATCCACCCATCTTCTCATGGACTTCAGGCTCTGCATCCACCTATCTTCTCCTCAACTTCAGTTTCTGCATCCACCCATCTTCTCATGGACTTCAGGCACAGCATCCACCCATCTTCTCATCGACTTCAGTTTCTGCATCCACCTACCTTCTCATCGACTTCAGTTTCTGCATCCACCCATCTTCTCATCGACTTCAGTGTCTGCATCCACCCATCTTCTCATTGACTTCAGTTGCTGCATCCACCAATCTTCTCATCGACTTCAGTTTCTGCATCCACCCATCTTCTCATTGACTTCAGTGACTGTATCCACTCATCTTGTCATTGTCTTCAGTTTCTGCATCCACCCATCTTCTCTTTAATTTCATTCCCTGCATCTACCCATCTTCTCATCGATTTAAGTTTCTGTATCCACCTATATTCTCATCGACAGCAGTTTCTGCATCCACCCATCTTCTCATCGACTTCAGTTTCTGCATCCACCTACCTTCTCATCGACTTCAGTTTCTGCATCCACCCATCCTCTCATTGATTTCATTTGCTGCATCCACCCATCTTCTCATCGACTTCAGTATCTGCATCCACCCAACCACTCATTGACTTCAGTTTCTGCATCCACCCATCTTCTCATTATCTTCAATTTCTGCATCCAACCATCTTCTCATTGACTTCAGTCTCTGCATGCACCCACCTTCTCATCGACTTCAGTTTCTGCATCCACCCATCTTCTCATCGACTTCAGAGAATGTATCCACCCATCTTCTCATTGTCTTCAGTTTCTGCATCCACCCATCTTCTCCTTAATTTCATTTCCTGCATCTACCCACCTTCTCATCGATATCAGTTTCTGCATCCACCCATCTTCTCATCGACACCAGTTGCTGCATCTACCCATCTTCACATTGACTTCAATCTCTGCTTCCACCCATCTTCTCCACAACTTCAGTTTTGGCATCCACCCATCTTCTCATGGACTTCAGGCTCTGCATCCTCCCATCTTCTCATTGACTTCAGTTGCTGCATCCACCCATCTTCTGATCGACTTCAGTTTCTGCATGCACCCATCTTCTCATTGACTTCAGTCTCTGCATCCACACATCTTCTCCTCAACTTCAGTTTCTGCATCCACCCATCTTTTCATGGACTTGAGGCACAGCATCCACCCATCTTCTCATTGACTTCAGTTGCTGCATCCTCCCATCTTCTCATCGACATCAGTTTCTGCATGTACCCATCTTCTCATCGACTTCAGTTTCTGCATCCACCCACGTTCTCATTGACTTCAGTTTCTGCATCCACCCCTCTTCTCTTTAACTTCAGTTGCTGCATACACCCATCTTCTCATTGACTTCAGTTTCTGCATCCACCCATATTCTCATCGACATCAGTTTCTGCATCCACCCATCTTCTCATCGACTTCAGATTCTGCATCCACCCATCTTCTCATTCACTTCAGTTGCTGCATCGACCCATCTTCTCATTGACTTCAGTTGCTGCATCCACCAATCTTCTCATCGACTTCAGTTTCTGCATCCACCCATCTTCTCATTGACTTCAGTGACTGTATCCACTGATCTTCTCATTGACTTCAGTTTCTGCATCCACCCATCTTCTCTTTAATTTCATTCCCTGCATCTACCCATCTTCTCATCGATTTAAGATTCTGCATCCACCGATATTCTCATCGACAGCAGTTTCTGCATCCACACATCTACTCATCGACTTCTGTTTCTGCATCCACCTACCTTCTCATCGACTTCAGTGACTGTATCCACCCATCTTCTCATTGATTTCAGTTTCTGCATCCACACATCTTCTCTTTAACTTCTGTTCCAGCATCCACCCATCTTTTCATCGACTTCAGTGACAGTATCCACCCATCTTCTCATCGACACCAGTTGCTGCATCCACCCATCTTCTCATTCACTTCAGTTACTGCATTCACCCATCTTCTCATTGACTTCAGTTGCTGCATCAACCCATCTTCTCATTGACTTCAGTGACTGTATCCACCCATCTTCTCATTGACTTCAGTTGCTGCATCCACCCATCTTCTCCTCAACTTCAGTTTCTGCATCCACCCATCTTCTCATGGACTTCAGGCTCTGCATCCACCTATCTTCTCCTCAACTTCAGTTTCTGCATCCACCCATCTTCTCATGGACTTCAGGCACAGCATCCACCCATCTTCTCATCGACTTCAGTTTCTGCATCCACCTACCTTCTCATCGACTTCAGTTTCTGCATCCACCCATCTTCTCATCGACTTCAGTGTCTGCATCCACCCATCTTCTCATTGACTTCAGTTGCTGCATCCACCAATCTTCTCATCGACTTCAGTTTCTGCATCCACCCATATTCTCATTGACTTCAGTGACTGTATCCACTCATCTTCTCATTGTCTTCAGTTTCTGCATCCACCCATCTTCTCTTTAATTTCATTCCCTGCATCTACCCATCTTCTCATCGATTTAAGTTTCTGTATCCACCTATATTCTCATCGACCGCAGTTTCTGCATCCACCCATCTTCTCATCGACTTCAGTTTCTGCATCCACCTACCTTCTCATCGACTTCAGTTTCTGCATCCACCCATCTTCTCATTGATTTCATTTGCTGCATCCACCCATCTTCTCATCGACTTCAGTTTCTGCATCCACCCAACCACTCATTGACTTCAGTTTCTGCATCCACCCATCTTCTCATTATCTTCAATTTCTGCATCCAACCATCTTCTCATTGACTTCAGTCTCTGCATGCACCCACCTTCTCATCGACTTCAGTTTCTGCATCCACCCATCTTCTCATCGACTTCAGAGAATGTATCCACCCATCTTCTCATTGTCTTCAGTTTCTGCATCCACCCATCTTCTCCTTAATTTCATTTCCTGCATCTACCCACCTTCTCATCGATATCAGTTTCTGCATCCACCCATCTTCTCATCGACACCAGTTGCTGCATCTACCCATCTTCATATTGACTTCAATCTCTGCTTCCACCCATCTTCTCCTCAACTTCAGTTTTGGCATTCACCCATCTTCTCATGGACTTCAGGCTCTGCATCCTCCCATCTTCTCATTGACTTCAGTTGCTGCATCCACCCATCTTCTGATCGACTTCAGTTTCTGCATGCACCCATCTTCTCATTGACTTCAGTCTCTGCATCCACAGATCTTCTCCTCAACTTCAGTTTCTGCATCCACCCATCTTTTCATGGACTTGAGGCACAGCATCCACCCATCTTCTCATTGACTTCAGTTGCTGCATCCTCCCATCTTCTCATCGACATCAGTTTCTGCATGTACCCATCTTCTCATCGACTTCAGTTTCTGCATCCACCCCTCTTCTCTTTAACTTCAGTTGCTGCATACACCCATCTTCTCATTGACTTCAGTTTCTGCATCCACCCATATTCTCATCGACATCAGTTTCTGCATCCACCCATCTTCTCATCGACTTCAGATTCTGCATCCACCCATCTTCTCATTCACTTCAGTTGCTGCATCCACCCATCTTCTCATTGATTTCAGTTGCTGCATCCACCAATCTTCTCATCGACTTCAGTTTCTGCATCCACCCATCTTCTCATTGACTTCAGTGACTGTATCCACTGATCTTCTCATTGACTTCAGTTTCTGCATCCACCCATCTTCTCTTTAATTTCATTCCCTGCATCTACCCATCTTCTCATCGATTTAAGATTCTGCATCCACCGATATTCTCATCGACAGCAGTTTCTGCATCCACACATCTACTCATCGACTTCTGTTTCTGCATCCACCTACCTTCTCATCGACTTCAGTGACTGTATCCACCCATCTTCTCATTGATTTCAGTTTCTGCATCCACACATCTTCTCTTTAACTTCTGTTCCAGCATCCACCCATCTTTTCATCGACTTCAGTGACAGTATCCACCCATCTTCTCATCGACACCAGTTGCCGCATCCACCCATCTTCTCATTCACTTCAGTTACTGCATTCACCCATCTTCTCATTGACTTCAGTTGCTGCATCAACCCATCTTCTCATTGACTTCAGTGACTGTATCCACCCATCTTCTCATTGACTTCAGTTGCTGCATCCACCCATCTTCTCCTCAACTTCAGTTTCTGCATCCACCCATCTTCTCATGGACTTCAGGCTCTGCATCCACCTATCTTCTCCTCAACTTCAGTTTCTGCATCCACCCATCTTCTCATGGACTTCAGGCACAGCATCCACCCATCTTCTCATCGACTTCAGTTTCTGCATCCACCTACCTTCTCTTTAATTTCATTCCCTGCATCTACCCATCTTCTCATCGATTTAAGATTCTGCATCCACCGATATTCTCATCGACAGCAGTTTCTGCATCCACACATCTACTCATCGACTTCTGTTTCTGCATCCACCTACCTTCTCATCGACTTCAGTGACTGTATCCACCCATCTTCTCATTGATTTCAGTTTCTGCATCCACACATCTTCTCTTTAACTTCTGTTCCAGCATCCACCCATCTTTTCATCGACTTCAGTGACAGTATCCACCCATCTTCTCATCGACACCAGTTGCCGCATCCACCCATCTTCTCATTCACTTCAGTTACTGCATTCACCCATCTTCTCATTGACTTCAGTTGCTGCATCAACCCATCTTCTCATTGACTTCAGTGACTGTATCCACCCATCTTCTCATTGACTTCAGTTGCTGCATCCACCCATCTTCTCCTCAACTTCAGTTTCTGCATCCACCCATCTTCTCATGGACTTCAGGCTCTGCATCCACCTATCTTCTCCTCAACTTCAGTTTCTGCATCCACCCATCTTCTCATGGACTTCAGGCACAGCATCCACCCATCTTCTCATCGACTTCAGTTTCTGCATCCACCTACCTTCTCATCGACTTCAGTTTCTGCATCCACCCATCTTCTCATCGACTTCAGTGTCTGCATCCACCCATCTTCTCATTGACTTCAGTTGCTGCATCCACCAATCTTCTCATCGACTTCAGTTTCTGCATCCACCCATCTTCTCATTGACTTCAGTGACTGTATCCACTCATCTTGTCATTGTCTTCAGTTTCTGCATCCACCCATCTTCTCTTTAATTTCATTCCCTGCATCTACCCATCTTCTCATCGATTTAAGTTTCTGTATCCACCTATATTCTCATCGACAGCAGTTTCTGCATCCACCCATCTTCTCATCGACTTCAGTTTCTGCATCCACCTACCTTCTCATCGACTTCAGTTTCTGCATCCACCCATCCTCTCATTGATTTCATTTGCTGCATCCACCCATCTTCTCATCGACTTCAGTATCTGCATCCACCCAACCACTCATTGACTTCAGTTTCTGCATCCACCCATCTTCTCATTATCTTCAATTTCTGCATCCAACCATCTTCTCATTGACTTCAGTCTCTGCATGCACCCACCTTCTCATCGACTTCAGTTTCTGCATCCACCCATCTTCTCATCGACTTCAGAGAATGTATCCACCCATCTTCTCATTGTCTTCAGTTTCTGCATCCACCCATCTTCTCCTTAATTTCATTTCCTGCATCTACCCACCTTCTCATCGATATCAGTTTCTGCATCCACCCATCTTCTCATCGACACCAGTTGCTGCATCTACCCATCTTCACATTGACTTCAATCTCTGCTTCCACCCATCTTCTCCACAACTTCAGTTTTGGCATCCACCCATCTTCTCATGGACTTCAGGCTCTGCATCCTCCCATCTTCTCATTGACTTCAGTTGCTGCATCCACCCATCTTCTGATCGACTTCAGTTTCTGCATGCACCCATCTTCTCATTGACTTCAGTCTCTGCATCCACACATCTTCTCCTCAACTTCAGTTTCTGCATCCACCCATCTTTTCATGGACTTGAGGCACAGCATCCACCCATCTTCTCATTGACTTCAGTTGCTGCATCCTCCCATCTTCTCATCGACATCAGTTTCTGCATGTACCCATCTTCTCATCGACTTCAGTTTCTGCATCCACCCACGTTCTCATTGACTTCAGTTTCTGCATCCACCCCTCTTCTCTTTAACTTCAGTTGCTGCATACACCCATCTTCTCATTGACTTCAGTTTCTGCATCCACCCATATTCTCATCGACATCAGTTTCTGCATCCACCCATCTTCTCATCGACTTCAGATTCTGCATCCACCCATCTTCTCATTCACTTCAGTTGCTGCATCCACCCATCTTCTCATTGACTTCAGTTGCTGCATCCACCAATCTTCTCATCGACTTCAGTTTCTGCATCCACCCATCTTCTCATTGACTTCAGTGACTGTATCCACTGATCTTCTCATTGACTTCAGTTTCTGCATCCACCCATCTTCTCTTTAATTTCATTCCCTGCATCTACCCATCTTCTCATCGATTTAAGATTCTGCATCCACCGATATTCTCATCGACAGCAGTTTCTGCATCCACACATCTACTCATCGACTTCTGTTTCTGCATCCACCTACCTTCTCATCGACTTCAGTGACTGTATCCACCCATCTTCTCATTGATTTCAGTTTCTGCATCCACACATCTTCTCTTTAACTTCTGTTCCAGCATCCACCCATCTTTTCATCGACTTCAGTGACAGTATCCACCCATCTTCTCATCGACACCAGTTGCTGCATCCACCCATCTTCTCATTCACTTCAGTTACTGCATTCACCCATCTTCTCATTGACTTCAGTTGCTGCATCAACCCATCTTCTCATTGACTTCAGTGACTGTATCCACCCATCTTCTCATTGACTTCAGTTGCTGCATCCACCCATCTTCTCCTCAACTTCAGTTTCTGCATCCACCCATCTTCTCATGGACTTCAGGCTCTGCATCCACCTATCTTCTCCTCAACTTCAGTTTCTGCATCCACCCATCTTCTCATGGACTTCAGGCACAGCATCCACCCATCTTCTCATCGACTTCAGTTTCTGCATCCACCTACCTTCTCATCGACTTCAGTTTCTGCATCCACCCATCTTCTCATCGACTTCAGTGTCTGCATCCACCCATCTTCTCATTGACTTCAGTTGCTGCATCCACCAATCTTCTCATCGACTTCAGTTTCTGCATCCACCCATATTCTCATTGACTTCAGTGACTGTATCCACTCATCTTCTCATTGTCTTCAGTTTCTGCATCCACCCATCTTCTCTTTAATTTCATTCCCTGCATCTACCCATCTTCTCATCGATTTAAGTTTCTGTATCCACCTATATTCTCATCGACCGCAGTTTCTGCATCCACCCATCTTCTCATCGACTTCAGTTTCTGCATCCACCTACCTTCTCATCGACTTCAGTTTCTGCATCCACCCATCTTCTCATTGATTTCATTTGCTGCATCCACCCATCTTCTCATCGACTTCAGTTTCTGCATCCACCCAACCACTCATTGACTTCAGTTTCTGCATCCACCCATCTTCTCATTATCTTCAATTTCTGCATCCAACCATCTTCTCATTGACTTCAGTCTCTGCATGCACCCACCTTCTCATCGACTTCAGTTTCTGCATCCACCCATCTTCTCATCGACTTCAGAGAATGTATCCACCCATCTTCTCATTGTCTTCAGTTTCTGCATCCACCCATCTTCTCCTTAATTTCATTTCCTGCATCTACCCACCTTCTCATCGATATCAGTTTCTGCATCCACCCAATTTCTCATCGACACCAGTTGCTGCATCTACCCATCTTCACATTGACTTCAATCTCTGCTTCCACCCATCTTCTCCTCAACTTCAGTTTTGGCATCCACCCATCTTCTCATGGACTTCAGGCTCTGCATCCTCCCATCTTCTCATTGACTTCAGTTGCTGCATCCACCCATCTTCTCATCGACACCAGTTTCTGCATGCACCCATCTTCTCATTGACTTCAGTCTCTGCATCCACACATCTTCTCCTCAACTTCAGTTTCTGCATCCACCCATCTTTTCATGGACTTGAGGCACAGCATCCACCCATCTTCTCATTGACTTCTGTTGCTGCATCCTCCCATCTTCTCATCGACATCAGTTTCTGCATGTACTCATCTTCTCATCGACTTCCGTTTCTGCATCCACCCACGTTCTCATTGACTTCAGTTTCTGCATCCACCCCTCTTCTCTTTAACTTCAGTTGCTGCATACACCCATCTTCTCATTGACTTCAGTTTCTGCATCCACCCATATTCTCATCGACATCAGTTTCTGCATCCACCCATCTTCTCATCGACGTCAGATTCTGCATCCACCCATCTTCTCATTCACTTCAGTTGCTGCATCCACCCATCTTCTCATTGACTTCAGTTGCTGCATCCACCAATCTTCTCATTGACTTCAGTTTCTGCATCCACCCATCTTCTCTTTAATTTCATTCCCTGCATCTACCCATCTTCTCATCGATTTAAGATTCTGCATCCACTGATATTCTCATCGACAGCAGTTTCTGCATCCACACATCTACTCATCGACTTCTGTTTCTGCATCCACCTACCTTCTCATCGACTTCAGTGACTGTATCCACCCATCTTCTCATTGATTTCAGTTTCTGCATCCACACATCTTCTCTTTAACTTCTGTTCCAGCATCCACCCATCTTTTCATCGACTTCAGTGACAGTATCCACCCATCTTCTCATCGACACCAGTTGCTGCATCCACCCATCTTCTCATTCACTTCAGTTACTGCATTCACCCATCTTCTCATTGACTTCAGTTGCTGCATCAACCCATCTTCTCATTGACTTCAGTGACTGTATCCACCCATCTTCTCATTGACTTCAGTTGCTGCATCCACCCATCTTCTCCTCAACTTCAGTTTCTGCATCCACCCATCTTCTCATGGACTTCAGGCTCTGCATCCACCTATCTTCTCCTCAACTTCAGTTTCTGCATCCACCCATCTTCTCATGGACTTCAGGCACAGCATCCACCCATCTTCTCATCGACTTCAGTTTCTGCATCCACCTACCTTCTCATCGACTTCAGTTTCTGCATCCACCCATCTTCTCATCGACTTCAGTGTCTGCATCCACCCATCTTCTCATTGACTTCAGTTGCTGCATCCACCAATCTTCTCATCGACTTCAGTTTCTGCATCCACCCATCTTCTCATTGACTTCAGTGACTGTATCCACTCATCTTCTCATTGTCTTCAGTTTCTGCATCCACCCATCTTCTCTTTAATTTCATTCCCTGCATCTACCCATCTTCTCATCGATTTAAGTTTCTGTATCCACCTATATTCTCATCGACAGCAGTTTCTGCATCCACCCATCTTCTCATCGACTTCAGTTTCTGCATCCACCTACCTTCTCATCGACTTCAGTTTCTGCATCCACCCATCTTCTCATTGATTTCATTTGCTGCATCCACCCATCTTCTCATCGACTTCAGTTTCTGCATCCACCCAACCACTCATTGACTTCAGTTTCTGCATCCACCCATCTTCTCATTATCTTCAATTTCTGCATCCAACCATCTTCTCATTGACTTCAGTCTCTGCATGCACCCACCTTCTCATCGACTTCAGTTTCTGCATCCACCCATCTTCTCATCGACTTCAGAGAATGTATCCACCCATCTTCTCATTGTCTTCAGTTTCTGCATCCACCCATCTTCTCCTTAATTTCATTTCCTGCATCTACCCACCTTCTCATCGATATCAGTTTCTGCATCCACCCATCTTCTCATCGACACCAGTTGCTGCATCTACCCATCTTCACATTGACTTCAATCTCTGCTTCCACCCATCTTCTCCTCAACTTCAGTTTTGGCATCCACCCATCTTCTCATGGACTTCAGGCTCTGCATCCTCCCATCTTCTCATTGACTTCAGTTGCTGCATCCACCCATCTTCTCATCGACTTCAGTTTCTGCATGCACCCATCTTCTCATTGACTTCAGTCTCTGCATCCACACATCTTCTCCTCAACTTCAGTTTCTGCATCCACCCATCTTTTCATGGACTTGAGGCACAGCATCCACCCATCTTCTCATTGACTTCAGTTGCTGCATACTCCCATCTTCTCATCGACATCAGTTTCTGCATGTACCCATCTTCTCATCGACTTCAGTTTCTGCATCCACCCACGTTCTCATTGACTTCAGTTTCTGCATCCACCCCTCTTCTCTTTAACTTCAGTTGCTGCATACACCCATCTTCTCATTGACTTCAGTTTCTGCATCCACCCATATTCTCATCGACATCAGTTTCTGCATCCACCCATCTTCTCATCGACTTCAGATTCTGCATCCACCCATCTTCTCATTCACTTCAGTTGCTGCATCCACCCATCTTCTCATTGACTTCAGTTGCTGCATCCACCAATCTTCTCATCGACTTCAGTTTCTGCGTCCACCCATCTTCTCATTGACTTCAGTGACTGTATCCACTGATCTTCTCATTGACTTCAGTTTCTGCATCCACC
Organism: Mobula birostris; assembly: GCF_030028105.1. NCBI lineage: Eukaryota > Metazoa > Chordata > Chondrichthyes > Myliobatiformes > Myliobatidae > Mobula > Mobula birostris. The sequence goes on from NC_092378.1 coordinate 91,013,523, forward strand.
CATCTTCTCTTTAATTTCATTCCCTGCATCTACCCATCTTCTCATCGATTTAAGATTCTGCATCCACCGATATTCTCATCGACAGCAGTTTCTGCATCCACACATCTACTCATCGACTTCTGTTTCTGCATCCACCTACCTTCTCATCGACTTCAGTGACTGTATCCACCCATCTTCTCATTGATTTCAGTTTCTGGATCCACACATCTTCTCTTTAACTTCTGTTCCAGCATCCACCCATCTTTTCATCGAATTCAGTGACTGTATCCACCCATCTTCTCATCGACACCAGTTGCGGCATCCACCCATCTTCTCATTGACTTCTGTTTCTGCATCCACGTATCTTCTCATCGACTTGAGTATCTGCATCCACCCATCTTCTCATTGATTTCAGTTTCTGCATCCACCCATCTTCTCATCGACTTCAGTGACTGTATCCGCCCATCTCCACATTGACTTCAGTTTCTGCATCCACCCATCTTCTCATCGACATCAGTTTCTGCATCCACCCATCTTCTCATTGACATCAGTTTCTGCATCCACCCATCTTCTCACTGACTTCAGTTGCTGCTTCCACCAATCTTCTCATCGACTTCAGTTTCTGCATCCACCCATCTTCTCATTGACTTCAGTGACTGTATCCACTCATCTTCACATTGACTTCAGTTTCTGCATCCACCCATCTTCTCTTTTTTTCATTCCCTGCATCTACCCATCTTCTCATCGCTTTAAGTTTCTGCATCCACCCATCTTCTCATTGACTTCAATTGCTGCATCCACACATGTTCTCATTGACTTCATTTGCTGCATCCACCCATCTTCTCATCGACTTCAGTTTCTGCATCCACCCATCTTCTCATGGACTTCAGGCTCTGCATCCTCCCATCTTCTCATCGACTTCAGTTTCTGCATCCAACCATCTTCTCATCGACTTCAGTTTCTGCATCCACACATCTTCTCATAGACTTCAGTTTCTGCGTCCACCCAACCTCTCATTGACTTCAGTTGCTGCATCCACCCATCTTCTCATCGACTTCAGTTTCTGCATCCACCTACCTTCTCATCGACTTCAGTTTCTGCATCCACCCATCTTCTCATTGATTTCATTTGCTGCATCCACCCATCTTCTCATCGACTTCAGTTTCTGCATCCACCCAACCAGTCATTGACTTCAGTTTCTGCATCCACCCATCTTCTCATTATCTTCAATTTCTGCATCCAACCATCTTCTCATTGACTTCAGTCTCTGCATGCACCCACCTTCTCATCGACTTCAGTTTCTGCATCCACCCATCTTCTCATCGACTTCAGAGAATGTATCCACCCATCTTCTCATTGTCTTCAGTTTCTGCATCCACCCATCTTCTCCTTAATTTCATTTCCTGCATCTACCCACCTTCTCATCGATATCAGTTTCTGCATCCACCCATCTTCTCATCGACACCAGTCGCTGCATCTACCCATCTTCATATTGACTTCAATCTCTGCTTCCACCCATCTTCTCCTCAACTTCAGTTTTGGCATTCACCCATCTTCTCATGGACTTCAGGCTCTGCATCCTCCCATCTTCTCATTGACTTCAGTTGCTGCATCCACCCATCTTCTGATCGACTTCAGTTTCTGCATGCACCCATCTTCTCATTGACTTCAGTCTCTGCATCCACAGATCTTCTCCTCAACTTCAGTTTCTGCATCCACCCATCTTTTCATGGACTTGAGGCACAGCATCCACCCATCTTCTCATTGACTTCAGTTGCTGCATCCTCCCATCTTCTCATCGACATCAGTTTCTGCATGTACCCATCTTCTCATCGACTTCAGTTTCTGCATCCACCCACGTTCTCATTGACTTCAGTTTCTGCATCCACCCCTCTTCTCTTTAACTTCAGTTGCTGCATACACCCATCTTCTCATTGACTTCAGTTTCTGCATCCACCCATATTCTCATCGACATCAGTTTCTGCATCCACCCATCTTCTCATCGACTTCAGATTCTGCATCCACCCATCTTCTCATTCACTTCAGTTGCTGCATCGACCCATCTTCTCATTGACTTCAGTTGCTGCATCCACCAATCTTCTCATCGACTTCAGTTTCTGCATCCACCCATCTTCTCATTGACTTCAGTGACTGTATCCACTGATCTTCTCATTGACTTCAGTTTCTGCATCCACCCATCTTCTCTTTAATTTCATTCCCTGCATCTACCCATCTTCTCATCGATTTAAGATTCTGCATCCACCGATATTCTCATCGACAGCAGTTTCTGCATCCACACATCTACTCATCGACTTCTGTTTCTGCATCCACCTACCTTCTCATCGACTTCAGTGACTGTATCCACCCATCTTCTCATTGATTTCAGTTTCTGCATCCACACATCTTCTCTTTAACTTCTGTTCCAGCATCCACCCATCTTTTCATCGACTTCAGTGACAGTATCCACCCATCTTCTCATCGACACCAGTTGCTGCATCCACCCATCTTCTCATTCACTTCAGTTACTGCATTCACCCATCTTCTCATTGACTTCAGTTGCTGCATCAACCCATCTTCTCATTGACTTCAGTGACTGTATCCACCCATCTTCTCATTGACTTCAGTTGCTGCATCCACCCATCTTCTCCTCAACTTCAGTTTCTGCATCCACCCATCTTCTCATGGACTTCAGGCTCTGCATCCACCTATCTTCTCCTCAACTTCAGTTTCTTCATCCACCCATCTTCTCATGGACTTCAGGCACAGCATCCACCCATCTTCTCATCGACTTCAGTTTCTGCATCCACCTACCTTCTCATCGACTTCAGTTTCTGCATCCACCCATCTTCTCATCGACTTCAGTGTCTGCATCCACCCATCTTCTCATTGACTTCAGTTGCTGCATCCACCAATCTTCTCATCGACTTCAGTTTCTGCATCCACCCATATTCTCATTGACTTCAGTGACTGTATCCACTCATCTTCTCATTGTCTTCAGTTTCTGCATCCACCCATCTTCTCTTTAATTTCATTCCCTGCATCTACCCATCTTCTCATCGATTTAAGTTTCTGTATCCACCTATATTCTCATCGACCGCAGTTTCTGCATCCACCCATCTTCTCATCGACTTCAGTTTCTGCATCCACCTACCTTCTCATCGACTTCAGTTTCTGCATCCACCCATCTTCTCATTGATTTCATTTGCTGCATCCACCCATCTTCTCATCGACTTCAGTTTCTGCATCCACCCAACCACTCATTGACTTCAGTTTCTGCATCCACCCATCTTCTCATTATCTTCAATTTCTGCATCCAACCATCTTCTCATTGACTTCAGTCTCTGCATGCACCCACCTTCTCATCGACTTCAGTTTCTGCATCCACCCATCTTCTCATCGACTTCAGAGAATGTATCCACCCATCTTCTCATTGTCTTCAGTTTCTGCATCCACCCATCTTCTCCTTAATTTCATTTCCTGCATCTACCCACCTTCTCATCGATATCAGTTTCTGCATCCACCCAATTTCTCATCGACACCAGTTGCTGCATCTACCCATCTTCACATTGACTTCAATCTCTGCTTCCACCCATCTTCTCCTCAACTTCAGTTTTGGCATCCACCCATCTTCTCATGGACTTCAGGCTCTGCATCCTCCCATCTTCTCATTGACTTCAGTTGCTGCATCCACCCATCTTCTCATCGACACCAGTTTCTGCATGCACCCATCTTCTCATTGACTTCAGTCTCTGCATCCACACATCTTCTCCTCAACTTCAGTTTCTGCATCCACCCATCTTTTCATGGACTTGAGGCACAGCATCCACCCATCTTCTCATTGACTTCTGTTGCTGCATCCTCCCATCTTCTCATCGACATCAGTTTCTGCATGTACTCATCTTCTCATCGACTTCCGTTTCTGCATCCACCCACGTTCTCATTGACTTCAGTTTCTGCATCCACCCCTCTTCTCTTTAACTTCAGTTGCTGCATACACCCATCTTCTCATTGACTTCAGTTTCTGCATCCACCCATATTCTCATCGACATCAGTTTCTGCATCCACCCATCTTCTCATCGACGTCAGATTCTGCATCCACCCATCTTCTCATTCACTTCAGTTGCTGCATCCACCCATCTTCTCATTGACTTCAGTTGCTGCATCCACCAATCTTCTCATTGACTTCAGTTTCTGCATCCACCCATCTTCTCTTTAATTTCATTCCCTGCATCTACCCATCTTCTCATCGATTTAAGATTCTGCATCCACTGATATTCTCATCGACAGCAGTTTCTGCATCCACACATCTACTCATCGACTTCTGTTTCTGCATCCACCTACCTTCTCATCGACTTCAGTGTCTGTATCCACCCATCTTCTCATTGATTTCAGTTTCTGCATCCACACATCTTCTCTTTAACTTCTGTTCCAGCATCCACCCATCTTTTCATCGACTTCAGTGACAGTATCCACCCATCTTCTCATCGACACCAGTTGCTGCATCCACCCATCTTCTCATTCACTTCAGTTACTGCATTCACCCATCTTCTCATTGACTTCAGTTGCTGCATCAACCCATCTTCTCATTGACTTCAGTGACTGTATCCACCCATCTTCTCATTGACTTCAGTTGCTGCATCCACCCATCTTCTCCTCAACTTCAGTTTCTGCATCCACCCATCTTCTCATGGACTTCAGGCTCTGCATCCACCTATCTTCTCCTCAACTTCAGTTTCTGCATCCACCCATCTTCTCATGGACTTCAGGCACAGCATCCACCCATCTTCTCATCGACTTCAGTTTCTGCATCCACCTACCTTCTCATCGACTTCAGTTTCTGCATCCACCCATCTTCTCATCGACTTCAGTGTCTGCATCCACCCATCTTCTCATTGACTTCAGTTGCTGCATCCACCAATCTTCTCATCGACTTCAGTTTCTGCATCCACCCATCTTCTCATTGACTTCAGTGACTGTATCCACTCATCTTCTCATTGTCTTCAGTTTCTGCATCCACCCATCTTCTCTTTAATTTCATTCCCTGCATCTACCCATCTTCTCATCGATTTAAGTTTCTGTATCCACCTATATTCTCATCGACAGCAGTTTCTGCATCCACCCATCTTCTCATCGACTTCAGTTTCTGCATCCACCTACCTTCTCATCGACTTCAGTTTCTGCATCCACCCATCTTCTCATTGATTTCATTTGCTGCATCGACCCATCTTCTCATCGACTTCAGTTTCTGCATCCACCCAACCACTCATTGACTTCAGTTTCTGCATCCACCCATCTTCTCATTATCTTCAATTTCTGCATCCAACCATCTTCTCATTGACTTCAGTCTCTGCATGCACCCACCTTCTCATCGACTTCAGTTTCTGCATCCACCCATCTTCTCATCGACTTCAGAGAATGTATCCACCCATCTTCTCATTGTCTTCAGTTTCTGCATCCACCCATCTTCTCCTTAATTTCATTTCCTGCATCTACCCACCTTCTCATCGATATCAGTTTCTGCATCCACCCATCTTCTCATCGACACCAGTTGCTGCATCTACCCATCTTCACATTGACTTCAATCTCTGCTTCCACCCATCTTCTCCTCAACTTCAGTTTTGGCATCCACCCATCTTCTCATGGACTTCAGGCTCTGCATCCTCCCATCTTCTCATTGACTTCAGTTGCTGCATCCACCCATCTT